>NC_090748.1:11241303-11251303 GCF_036898095.1 Palaemon carinicauda
ATCACTTTTTAGTTTAAAACAAAAGAGCATTCAAACAGTCTTTGTTTAGACCCAAATTAACTCATATAACACAAAAGAAACCTTCAAACCGTTGCTTAAACATATCCCAACTTATATAACGCATTTGGATAACAGTGAACACATAGCTGAAATAGCTGAACCTCAACCAAAGCCGCAACGGTGCTACCCGCTGAGCCATGTATGAAGAGTTCTGGCTTCCCGGAGTCTAGATTTAGCTTCATTTATTACAGCATCTCCCATTGAAGCCACTTTGACTCCAGCTTCCTTCACTTTAGATAATTCTTTCAGCAGTCCCAGTAGACTGTGACTGATAGATAGGTAGATACAAGACACCAGACTCTTGTGAGCGTTGGTTATAATGCCCAACGAGTTATTCAGTACAAGTCATAAGGAATTCATGGTGCTATTACACTGCTTAGAAAAAACGTAATTTTAATCGGAAATTCACCGTAAAAATATACTGATCTCAGCCGTATTTTACGGGTTGGTGACCGTACTATCACTCTTTTGCGTCAATATATCAGTTTTTAGTTCGGTAAATGCCTGGCAACATTTATTCCAGGATTTTTATTGTTTTTTATGCAATATATTAACAGTACCGTAAACTCAGTTAACCTGAAAATCTATGCAGTCGTCACTTGCGACTCATAAATAGAGTAATAAAGATAGTTTCATAACTATTTATCTTATTTCAAATTAGTATAATTAACAATGTTTCACTTCAAAGTCACTTCCAATCTATGAACCATCATTAGTTTGACCTGACCTCTGCATCACAGCTGCCTAAACCGATGGTGTGGACTTCATCTTCGTGATCATGTATGTCAATTGAAACATCTGGAATGTTCAAGTTCCTCTCATTGCTTGCTTCCTCTTGAACACCTCCAGTTATAATAATATCACTGCCTTCCTTGGTGTTTACTATCTTACCATCTGTAAAACTACCCTCAGCTGGCGGTGCAGAAGAACCGTTTGCTTGAGACGAGCTTGTTCCAGACCTAGAAGCGTTTGCGTCTACATCTGAAGGAGCGATGTTTTGAAGTTGCTCTTCATCATTTGTGGGATTCGTAGATACTGAAGAGACGCTCCTGTTTGGGTGAAAAACAGCCTGTTTTCAGAAGCATTAACTTACTGACTCAAAATTAAATCCTTTGTACGATTCGTTAAAGGTAATGTTTGTTTTTAGCCAGAATAAGCTCTGTAAAATATAAAAACTTTATTAAACGAAACAAGAGCATTCGTGGAAATTTGACAAGAATTAGTATTGATGTAATTTCTTAGAAAATTGGTCGGTCATTGCAGAGGTCAGTGGCGAGACTGAAAATTGGAGGGAATGGTTTAATGTAGGGTATTAATCCAAGAGTAACTAAAAAGCCAAATAGGTTATTATTATTATTATTATTATTATTATTATTATTATTATTATTATTATTATTATTATTATTATTACTATTATTATTATTATTATTATTATTATTATTATTATTACTTGCTAAGCTAAAACCCTAGCTAGAAAAGCAGGATGCTACAAGCCCAAGGGCTCCTACAGGAAAAATAGCTCTGTGAGAAAAGAACATAAGGAAATAAATAAACAACAAGAGAAGTAATGAGCAATATAAAAATTCTAAGAACAGTAAAAATATTAAAACAGATTTTTCATATAAAAACTATAAAACCTTGAGTGATTTTATCCTGACACAGAATAAGGCTATGATGTAAATGTATGATATACAGAGGCTATTGCAGGTATTTTTCACAAAATGCTTTCAGGCAATAAAATCGAGAATAAAATTTATTTTTCACTAAGGTAGAAAAATATTTACCTCTCTGCAAAGTTCTCCAAAGAAGATCTGGGTTGAAGGGAACCCAAAGAGACCTCGGTACTTTTTGTTCTTTTTTCGTAAGAGATGCTAGACGAGGTCTCGGGAGGCCCAGTTCCATTCTGTGACGAAGCCGAGGATTCTCTGGGCCTATTCCGAGATCGAACTTTCTCCTTGAGATGGCGAACAACAGCATCCCACTTGTCACGAATCTGTTGAGGTGATGTATGATGACAATATATGACAATGTATTGTTATTTTATTCAGGATGTGGTGTTTCAGATAGAAATTGTCCTGCGAACATCAAATCACTCCTTTCATTTGTAAGGGTTGGACATTTGGTGATTTTTATCTTAGCTATCATCTCTATGTCTTACGTATTTAATCACCATGATGTATATCTAAAAGTAGAGAAAATCTGTTTGTTATTAAATGGAAAAAAATATTAACGTCCCTGGAAACGTCCCGCTCAAACTCGTTAGTTTCTTTGGTCCCTGCAACCTCACCCTTTTGGTGAGCTAATTATTGGGGTGTGGGGGAGCCTATATCTCTAATTGCTGATTCATCAGCAGCCATTTCCTAGCACTACTTGGCCTTAACTTGGGTGTTTAGGGGTCTTGGACGCTTATCATATGCATATATGTTCAGTCTCTAGGACATTGTTCTGCTTGATAGGGCCCTTTCACTGTCCCTTGCCTCTGCCATTCATGAGCGGCCTTTAAACCTTTTAAAACAAGAAAAGGAAAGTTGTAATATTGAAGTAAGATACATTTACAAAGTCGTTATAGAACCGGTCTATGTCATCAACAATTACTTTCAATATCCCTAACATGATTAGCTCATTATAGAACTATGAGAAAACGTCAACCGACTACTTGCCCAGAGCTTTAATAACATTTCATAAAGATGAAAACATTTCTATAAGCACTACGTATTGTTTCTATAGTCTGTGACCTATGTTGAACAGAGGGAAGTTTCACTGATAATTGCTTGATATTTAGAATGAATTTCTGACTGTAAAATTACAAATACTAGGTGTTGATGGGTATCATAGTGGATACTGGAATATTAAATTTGGTCCCATAGAGACTGATCATGTATACATATGATCACTGACCAGGAAATGGCTGCTGATAACTCAGCAGGTAGACCTATAGGTCCACTTAACACAAACAACCCCCCCCCCCCCCCCCCCCTTTTCCTTAGCTGACTAGAATGGTGAGATCAGAGTCAATACATAAAGGGTAAGTTCACGAGATGGAGCTTGAACAAAGGCCCGTTTATCATTATCATTACTTGCTAAGCTACAATCCTAGTTGGGAAAGCAAGTTGCTATATGTCCAAGGGCTCCAACTGGGAAAATAGCTCAATGAGGAAAGGAAACAAGGAAATAAGAGAAGTAATTAATTAAAAGGAAATATTTGAAGAACAGTAACAACATTAAAATTAATATTTCATATATAAGCTGTAAAAACTTTAGCAAAGCAATAAGAGAAACAAAACAGAGCAGCAGGCCCGAGTGTACCCTCTAAAAAGAGAACGCTAACCCAAGACAGTGGAAGGCCATGGAACAGAGGCTATGGCACTACCCAAGACTAGAAACAGTGGTTTGATTTTGGAGTGTCCTTCTCCTAGAAGAGATGCTTACCATAGCTAAATAGTCTCTTCTACCCTTGCCAAGAGGAAAGTAGCCACTGAACAATTACAGTGCAGTAGTTAACCCCTTGAGAGAAGAATTGTTTGGTAATCTCAGTGTTGTCAAGTGTATGAAGACAGAGGAGAATATGTAAAGAATAAGCCAGATTATTCGGTCTATGTGTAGACAAACGGAAAATGAACCGTAACCAGTGAGAAGGATCCAATATAATACTGTCTGGCCAGTCAAAGGACCCAATAACTCTATAGCGGTTGGATAATAACATCATCTCGAACCCATGTGGCCATCCATACTCATAATGCCGACTAACGCCAGACGATTGCATAGTCATAAGCTACACCTTTCAGCCTACATGCACATTATTTATCAAAGAGGCCTTGTTATTGCTCTCTTCTCGGTTGCAATAATACCAGAAGAAACTCAAAATGTAAAGGCTTAAGATATTTCAGGTTTCCTCGAGACAAATCAACACAGAAAACCTGGGTAATTCGCTGCAGACGTAAGGATATAATCAATTTCAAAAATGGCCATGTTTGTTCCCTTTATTTTCAGCAAGCGCATTTTGAAGATGATTTAAAGCCCTAATTAATGTTACTCTATTTCTATTTTGTAACTTCTTCAATTAGTTGAGAATGGTATGTTAGAAGATGATTGAGCCCATAATTATATACCTCATACTTCATTTCACTCGTTAATCACTGATTCGATGTGATGAACTCATTTGGGAAATAAGGAGATAATCGGTTACGCAATGCATTTGGAGCTAAAATTGAGGAACAAACTCGAATGCTTGATAAGATAAGTAAAATGATGAAAACAATGAAAGCGGAAAGTGAAAAAGCAAGAAATCTTTACCCAATCCAGAGAAGGAAATACTATCCTTCAAAGCATTTAAAGGGTTGTTCAAAGGTTTAAAGGCCGCTCTTGAATGACAGAGGTAAGAGGCAATGACAATGCCCTATCAAGCACGACAATGCCCTAGAGACTGACCATATATACGAGCCCCCTCTCCACCCAAGCTAGGACCAGGGAGGGCCAAGCAATGGCTGCTGATGACTTAGCAAATGGACCTATAGGCTCCCCCAAACAATCTCCTCCCACATCCTTAGCCCACAAGGATGGTGATATTGCAGACACTAAAAAAACTATCAAGTTTGAGCGAGACTCGAACATCAGTCTGGCAAGCACCAGTTAGGGACACTTCCAATGGGCCATCACAAAGAGGTTGCAAAGACTCTTCAAAATAGAATACATAATAAAAAGACGGCGCAATTAGGATTGTATTGAAAAATTTTTCTCTCAATATTTTTTTTTTTTTTTTTTTTTTTTCTTTTGATGAATGGTAGAGAGTCATGACCACCCAAACCCTGTCCAATTCAAGTATAGACTCGAGAAATATCTACTTCTCAGAAATGTGCCTGATGAGTGAAAAGAATAATTCTAGTAGGATTGGAGAGAATACGGATGTGTTTCAAGTGGTAGTATTTCAGAAGGTCTAATCCAAGGACATCAAGAGATAGTTTCTGTCACAATCCGTGCATTGTATCAAGCGCTACGCACTGTTAGAAAACGTAATCTTAATCCGAAATTCTCCGTCAAAATATACAGTTCTCACCCTGTATTTCAGTAAATTACAGGCGACTGTAATTGTACCTTACTTTGTTATTATCTTTTCGAATTGGTGTCCGTAATATCACTCCTTTACATTAATATATCTGTTTTTAAAACGATAAATAGCTGGCAACATTTATTCCGGAATTTTTACCGTTTTTACGGGAAATTTCTAACAGTGCAGGACTATCAAATGACTCAAATCTTGCACTTGAATTAAGTTCAACGTGTCTGCTTATCAGGGATATTGCCTGTCATGATTACGAGTTGGGTGACGCTGATGAACCACTTTTTTCAATGATATGCATGATGGAGCTGTTTTTTTTTTTATGTATTTGCCCTAATTTTGATAGCTGACGAAGCAGGGGCTACTCCTGCGACTGCACATCAGATGTAACTCGGAGGTGATACGATCGAAGGAAAATCTATAATTAGAGTCATTTTATTCAATTGATGCATGTATGATTATTACTTTTATGTATATAGTATGTCTCATATGTAAAGTTGTGTTCGGATGTAGTTTTATGTGGTATACATTGTTAATGTGAATCTTGCTCGAAATATGTTCTGACTGGTCTAACTCATTATTTTTCGACCCTGGACCAGATCTCAATCGTAATAACAGCACAGCTTTTTCAGAGTTTAGATTCCAACCACAACATTCTTGAGCCTCGATCGTTGCTCATGTTGCTGTGAGGTAACCTCGTGAGAAGTTCCAAAAATAGCTCGAAATATGACCAAGTTCTTCTGAGTTCGCATCATGATCAACGAAGATTTTTGGTCGCGAAGTCTACACTGTTAAAAATTTGCATTAAATAAGCTGTAAATGCCTGGTAAAATTTATTCCAGGATTTTTACCGTTTTAAAAACGGATATATTGAAGTAAATGAGTGATACGGACATTAACCTGTAAAAGATAATAACAAGGTAAGGTAAAAATAAGGTCACGTGTCTTTTACTGAAATACGCCTAAAAGCAGTTTATGTTTACAGCGAATTTCCGATTAAAATTACTATTCTTTTAAGTGTTATACTGTATTATTATGTCCATCATGTGAGAATGTTGATAGAAAAAATGGCAAAAATACCTAGCGGTGAGAAACTTTAATTGCTAAGGATTTCTTCAACACTGAGATGGCTAACGCAGACTGCACTTTTGTCAAATGATCTAGTCTAATGAGTATAAATTATTAGCCTTGCGCAGAGTGTAAGCTATATAGGTCCCAGAACATTTCAAAGATAAGCAATCGTGGTGAGCGAAGATTAGATTTCGTTCGTCGAGAATACTACTGCCTAAGTCCACGGGGAGAGAATAAAAGCAATAGATAAGCGTTATAAAATCTCCTAACTGTTTAGAATATTAAGCTTAGAATATCTAAAGAGTATAGAGTATTGATTTACAAAAATATAAACTATAATAGAGTTAAAAACAGCTAGCTGAACATGGATATACAAAGAATAGAAATCGTTTTCCCTGTTACTGAAAAGGAGATAGATGAGGTGATTTATCCTCAAAATACGGATGTCGACGAACAAGGTGAATTCCATGGTAAAACTTTGAGTCAGTTTGCCATAGATATAGACAGAATAGAAAGCCTTTCCCCTGTTACTGAAATTGATATAGATGGGGAGATTTATCCACAAGATATGGATGTCGACGAACAAGGTGAATTCCATGGTAAAACTTTGAGTCAGTTTGCCATTGATATAGACAGAATAGAAAGCCTTTCCCCTGTTACTGAAATTGATATAGATGGGGAGATGTATCCACAAGATATGGATGTCGACGAACAAGGTGAATTCCATGATAAAACTTCAAGTCTTTTTACCATAGATATAGACAGAATAGAAATCGTTTCCCCTGTTACTGAAATGGAGGTAGAAGAGGTGATTTATCCACAAGATATGGATGTCGACGAACAAGGTGAATTCCATGGTAAAACTTTGAGTCAGTTTGCCATAGATATAGACAGAATAGAAAGCCTTTCCCCTGTTACTGAAATTGATATAGATGGGGAGATGTATCCACAAGATATGGATGTCGACGAACAAGGTGAATTCCATGATAAAACTTCAAGTCTTTTTACCATAGATATAGACAGAATAGAAATCGTTTCCCCTGTTACTGAAATGGAGGTAGAAGAGGTGATTTATCCACAAGATATGGATGTCGACGAACAAGGTGAATTCCATGGTAAAACTTTGAGTCAGTTTGCCATAGATATAGACAGAATAGAAAGCCTTTCCCCTGTTACTGAAATTGATATAGATGGGGAGATGTATCCACAAGATATGGATGTCGACGAACAAGGTGAATTCCATGATAAAACTTCAAGTCTTTTTACCATAGATATAGACAGAATAGAAATCGTTTCCCCTGTTACCGAAATGGAGGTAGAAGATGTGATTTATCCACAAGATATGGATGTCGACGAACAAGATGAATTTCATGGTAAAACTGTAGGTCAGAGAATGGCTGAAATTATGGGTTCGGTGGAGAAGATGCATCGAGAAATGACTTTGATGGCGAGAGAACTCCAACGAGAAAGGCAAAGACTCTACGAACAAGAGGTTGAACTTATAGAAAAGAGTCTGTGGATGGAGATGGAATACTTGCATTTGGAAATCCAGAAAAGCTTCCTACAAAATAGAGAGTTTATTCAGAGGATGGAGGAAGCGGTGTTAGCAAGAAAAGAGAAAAACATTCTTCGAGAAATAGAAATATTCATCAAGAGATGGGAAAACACAAGACTAACATTATCTTATCTCTGAAACAGTTTACTAAATTCGATAGTGGAAGGATGTTGAAATTTTAGTATAATCGTTTCAAGATTAGCTACAAAAATATTAACAATTTAAAAGGCGAATTAATTCTAATTAAATATTCTAATAAAATATGCTTATATTAATCGTAATTATAACTAGAGGATTGGTCGTCTACAATTCAGCTTAATTTACATTGATTTGGTAAAGGGTATTATAAATTTAGTATCAATATTTTAGGAAAAATAATTAATTTTTGCTGTCATTTGACAGAAGATAAGAAATATAATAATTTTGAAAGTCATATATTTTTATATATACATACATATGTATATATATATATATATATATATATATATATATATATATATATATATATATATATATATATATAGATAGATAGATAGATAGATAGATAGATAGGTAGATAGATAGATAGATAGATAGATAGATAATTACTATTATTTATTATATAAAATTAGTTACATAATTTTTCTTTAATTTTTTAATCAAATAATTCCTCTATAAAAACTGTTCAAACGTATTTATTAAATAAAAATCACTTGCATACTTTCTTTATTTCTAAATTTGTCTTTATGGCATTGAATATTTGTTCAAGTAAAGTCTATCCTGAGCTGTTTGTTATTTATTGGATAATTTTTTACATAAAATACATAAGTATTTATTAGTTTTTTCTTAAGATTTCAAAAAAAATGTAGAATAAGTTTCAGCATATATACCTCTTCACTGTCCTTTTTATTGATATTTTCTTCCTTTCACCGATTATTCAGATGGAATCTTTTTCTTTCAAGTGAAATCTAAACAACTATCAGGGGTGTTCTGTTCCCCTTCTTGAAATAATGTACATGAAAAACTGAAAACGGCAATCTATCTACAATAAACGGCTAATTATTATTATTATTATTATTATTATTATTATTATTATTATTATTATTATTAGCTAAGCTACAACCCTACAACAGGGAAAATAGCCCAGTGAGGAAAGGAAACGAGGAAATAAATAAACTAAAAGAGAAGTAATAACAAACAAAATAAGATATTCTAAGTTCATTAACAACATTAGATTAGAACCATTATATATAAACTATAAAAACTTCAACAAAACAAGAGGAAGAGAAACAAGATAGAAATAGCGTGCCCTAGTGTGCCCTCAAGCAAGAGAACTCTAACCCAAGACAGTGGAAGACCATGGTACCGAGGTTGTGGCACTACCCAAGACTAGAGAACCAGTTGATTAAGTTCCGTTTAGTGATGATTTCACGAAGTAAGTCCATGGCCGATGCATTCTTCTTTATAAATCTATCGTGGCAGACAACACGCGAGAATGAAGTTCGTTTTTTAAGGATAAGCTCTTCTTACGAGAATAAGTCCCCCAAGTTCAGTTATTCTACAATTAAATTTTTGAGAGACTGAATTAGAGACAATATAATTTAGTGTCGTTCAGCTGGAGTGTTGCTTGACTTCCTCTAAAAAGTGCCAAATTGTTGACAATATACATACTTGACAGGTTAGCAATGACTGTCTTCACTAATGGCACTATCTAAATTGCATTGTGAAGTACAACAGTTTTTGCTGTGTAGGTTAAAGAAGAGAAATCGCCATAATTTTACAAATCTCTAGTCTTTAGTACTTTAATATCAATTATCGTTATATTCATGAAAAGTTACAATGCACCTCTGTGGCCATTGGTATTTCATATTATTGTCAATCTATGTATGTATGTTTGTATGTATGTATGTATATGTGTATGTAGGTATATGCATATCCTACCATCACTATCTCCCATCACCATATTTCTTTATTTCTTCCAAAATCTCTCTCTCTCTCTCTCTCTCTCTCTCTCTCTCTCTCTCTCTCTCTCTCTCTCTCTCTCTCTCTCTCTCTCTCTCTCTCTCTCTCTCTCCTTATTTTCTTATGATTTTACTTATTCTTTAATCTATCCGTAGATCTTTCCTAATTCCTAAATCATTGCTCTTCTCTTTCATTTTTTACTTGTATAATCATACCATGGCCTGCTACTTCATTCGTTTTAATTCTACTGACTTACCAGTAGCCTACGCCTAGTAATTAATTAAGTTCTTGAGCTTCTGTTGGTAGGCCTAATCCTT
>NC_090748.1:11256303-11273803 GCF_036898095.1 Palaemon carinicauda
TCCCGGAATCTAGATTTAGCTTCATTTATTACAGCATCTCCCATTGAAGCCACTTTGACTCCAGCTTCCTTCACTTTAGATAATTCTTTCAGCAGTCCCAGTAGATTGTGACTGATAGATAGGTAGATACAAGACACCAGACTCTTGTGAGCGTTGGTTATAATGCCCAACGAGATATTCGGTACAAGTCATAAGGAATTCATGGTGTTATTACACTGTTCAAAAAAACGTAATTCTAATCGGAAATTTTCCGTAAAAATATACTGATCTCAGCCATATTTCAGTAAAATGCAAGCGACCGTAAGTTTACCATACTTTGTTATTATATTTTACGGGTTGGTGACCGTAATATCACTCATTTACGTCAATATATCAGTTTTTAGTTCGGTAAATGCCTGGCAACATTTATTCCAGGATTTTTATTGTTTTTTATGCAATATATCAACAGTACCGTAAACTCAGTTAACCTGAAACTCTATGCGGTCGTCACTCGCGACTCATAAATAGAGTAATAAAGATAATTTCATAACTATTCATCTCATTTTAAATTAGCATAATTAACAATGTTTCACTTCAAAGTCACCTCCAATCTCTGAACCATCATTAGTTGACCTGACCTCTGCATCACAGCTGCCTAAACCGATGGTGGGATCTTCATCTTCGTGATCATGTATGTCAATTGAAACATCTGGAATGTTCAGGTTCATCTCATTGCTTGCTTCCTCTTGAACACCTCCAGTTATAACAATATCATGGCCTTCCTCGGTGTTTACTATCTTACCATCTGTAAAAGTACCCTCAGCTGGCGGTGCAGAAGAACCGTTTGCTTGAGACGAGCTTGTTCCAGACCTAGAAGCGTTTGCGTCTACATCTGAAGGAGCGATGTTTTGAAGTTGCTCTTCATCATTTGTGGGATTCGTTGAGACTGAAGAGACGCTCCTGTTTGGGTGAAAAACAGCCTGTTTTCAGAAGCATTAACTTACTGACTCAAAATTAAATCCTTTGTACGATTCGTTAAAGGTAATGTTTGTTTTTAGCCAGAATAAGCTCTGTAAAATATAGAAACTTTATTAAACGAAACAAGAGCATTCGTGGAAATTCGACAAGAATTAGTATTGATGTAATTTCTTAGAAAATTGGTCGGTCATTGCAGAGGTCAGTGGCGAGACTAAAAATTGGAGGGAATGGTTTAATGCTGGGTATTAATCCAAGAGTAACTAAAAAGGCAAATAGGCTATTATTATTATTATTATTATTATTATTATTATTATTATTATTATTATTATTATTATTATTATTATTATTATTATTATTATTATTATTACTTGCTAAGCTAAAACCCTGGTTAGAAAAGCAGGATGCTACAAGCCCAAGGGATCCAACAGGAAAAATAGCTCTGTGAGAAAAGAACATAAGGAAATAAATAAACTACAAGAGAAGTAATCAGCAATATAAAAATTCTAAGAACAGTAACAATATTAAAATAGATTTTTCATTCATAAACAATGAAGCCTTAAGTGACTTTATCCTGATAAAGAATAAAGCTATGATGTACATACATGATAGACAAAAGCTGTTGCAGGTATTTTTCACAAAATGCTCTCAGGCATTAAAATTGGGAAACAAATTTATTTTGCACAAAGGTAGAAAAATATTTACCTATCTGAAAAATTCTCCAAAGAGGATCCGGGTTGAAGGGAACCCAAAGAGACCTCGGTACTTTTGTTCTTTTTTCGTAAGAGATGCTAGACGAGGTCTCGGGAGGCCCAGTTCCATTCTGTGACGAAGCCGAGGATTCTCTGGGCCTATTCCGAGATCGAACTTTCTCCTTGAGATGGCGAACAACAGCTTCCCACTTGTCACGAATCTGGTGAGGTGATGTATGATGACAGTAAATGACAATGTATTGTTACTTTATTCAGGATGTGGTGTTTCAGATAGAAATTGTCCTGCAAACATCAAATCACTCCTTTCATTTGTAAGGGTTGGACATTTGGTGATTTTTATCTTAACTATCATCTCTATGTCTTAAGTATTTAATCACCATGATGTATATCTACAAGTAAAGAAAATCTGTTTGTAATTAAATGGAAAAAAAATATTAACGTCCCTGGAAACGTCCCGCTCAAACTCGTTAATTTCTTTGGTCCCTGCAACCTCACCCTTCTTTTGAGCTAATTGTGGGGTGTTTGGGGGAGGCTATATCTCTAACTGCTGATTCATCAGCAGCCATTTCCTAGCACTACTTGGTCTTAACTTGGGTGTTTAGGGGTCTTGGACGCTTATCATATGCATATATGTTCAGTCTCTAGGACATTGTTCTGCTTGATAGGGCCATGTCACTATCCCTCGCCTCTGCCATTCATGAGCGGCCTTCAAACCTTTTAAAACAAGAAAAGGAAAGTTGTAATATTGAAGTAAGATACACTTACAAAGTCGTTACAAAACCGGTCTATGCCATCAACAATTACGTAATAGCCCTAACATGATTAGCTCATTATAGAACTATGAGAAAACGTCAACCCACTACTTGCCCAGAGCTTTAATAACAATTCATAAAGATGAAAATATTTCTATAAGCACTACGTATTATTTCTATAGTCTGTTACCTATGTTGAACAGAATGAAATTTCACTGATAATTGTTTGATATTTAGAATGACTTTCTGACTAACAAATTACAAATACTAGATGTTGATGGGTATCATAGTGGATACTGGAATATTAAATTTGGTCCCATAGAGACTGACCACGTATACATATGATCACTGACCTTGCACCCCCCCCCCCTTACACTAAGCTAGGAACAAGGAGGGCCAGGGAATGGCTACTGATAACTCAGCAGGTAGACCTATAGGTCCACTTAACACACACCCCCCCCCCCCCCCCCACACCCCATCCTTAGCTAACTAGAATGGTGAGATCAGAGTCAATACATATAGGGTAAGTTCACGAGATGGAGCTTGAACAAAGGCCCGTTTATCATTATCATTACTTGCTAAGCTACAATCCTAGTTGGGAAAGCAAGTTGCTATAAGTCCAAGGGCTCCAACAAGGAAAATAGCCCAGTGAGGAAAGGAATAAAAGACATAAGAGAAATAATTAATTAAAAGGAAATATTTGAAGAAAAGTAACAACATTAAAATAAATATTTCATATACAAGCTGTAAAAACTTTAGCAAAACAATAAGAGAAACAAAACAGAGCAACATGCCCGAGTGTACCCTCAAAAACGAGAACGCTAACCCAAGACAGTGGAAGGCTGTGGAACAGACGCTATGGCACTATCCAAGACTAGAAACAGTGGTTTGATTTTGGAGTGTCCTTCTCCTAGAAGAGATGCTTACCATAGCTAAATAGTCTCTTCTACCCTTGCCAAGAGGAAAGTAGCCACTGAACAATTACAGTGCAGTTGTTAACCCCTTGAGAGAAGAATTGTTTGGTAATCTCAGTGTTGTCAGGTGTATGAGGACAGAGGAGAATATGTAAAGAATAAGCCAGATTATTCGGTGTATGTGTAGGCAAACGGAAAATGAACCATAACCAGTGAGAAGGATCCAATGTAATACTGTCTGGCCAGTCAAAGGACACAATAACTCTATAGTGGTTGTATCTCAACGTCATCGTGAAACCATGTGGCCATCCATACTCATACTGCCGACTGACGCCACACGATTGCATAGTCATGAGCTACTCCTTTCAGCCTACATGCATATTATTTATCAAAGAGGCCTTGTTATTGCTCTCTTCTCGGTTGCAATAATACCAGAAGAAACTCAAAATGTAAACGCTTAAGATATTTCAGGTTTCCTCGAGACAAATCAACACAGAAAGCCTGGGTAATTCTCTGCAGACGTAAGGATATAATCAATTTCAAAAATGGCCATGTTTGTTCCCATTATTTTCAGCAAGCGCATTTTGAAGATGATTTAAAGCCCTAATTAATGTTACTCTATTTCTATTTTGTAACTTCTTCAATTAGTTGAGAATGGTATGTTAGAAGATGATTGAGCCCATAATTATATACCTCATACTTCATTTCACTCGTTAATCACTGATTCGATGTCATGAACTCATTTGGGAAATAAGGAGATAATCGGTCACGCAATGCATTTAGAGCTAAAATTGAGGAACAAACTCGAATGCTTGATAAGATGAATAAAATGATGAAAACAATGAAAGCGGAAAGTGAAAAAGCAAGAAATCTTTACCCAATCCAGAGAAGGAAATACTATCCTTCAAAGCATTTAAAGGGTTGTTCAAAGGTTGAAAGGCCGCTCTTGAATGACAGAGGTAAGAAGCAATGACAATGCCCTATCAAGCACGACATTGCCCTAGAGACTGACCATATATACATATGATCAGCGACCAAGCCCCCTCTCCACCCAAGCTAGGACCAGGGAGGGCCAGGCAATGGCTGCTGATGACTTAGCAAATGGACCTATAGGCTCCCCCAAACAACCTCCCCCCACATTCTTAGCACGCAAGGATGGTGATATTGCAGACATTAAAAAAACTATTAAGTTTGAGCGAGACTCCAACATCAGTCTGGCGAGCACCAGTCAGGGACGCTTCCAATGGGCCATCACAAAGAGGTTGCAAAGACTCTTCAAAATAGAATACATAATAAAAAGACGGCGAAATCAAGATTGTATTGAACATTTTTTTTCTCTATTTTTTCTTTATTTACTTTTTTTTTTTTTTTTTTTTTTGACGAATGGTAGGGAGTCATGATCACCTAAACCTTGTCCAATTCAGGTATAGACTCGAGAAAAATCTACTTAGCAGGAATGTGCCTGATGAGCGGAAAGAGTAATTCTAGTAGGATTGGAGAGAATACGGATGTCTTTCAAGTGGTAGTATTTCAGAAGGTCTAATCCAAGGACATCATGTGATAGTTTCTATCACAATCCGTGCATTGTATCAAGCGCTACGCTCTGTTAAAAAACGTAATCTTAATTCGAAATTCTCCGTAAAGATATACTGTTCTCAGCCGTATTTCAGTAAAATACAGGCGACCGTAATTTTACCTTATTTTGTTATCATCTTTTACGAATTGGTGTCCGTAATATCACTCCTTTACGTTAATATATCCGTTTTTAAAACGATAAATACCTGGCAACATTTATTCCGGAATTTTTACCGTTTTTTACGGCAAATTTCTAACAGTGCAGGACTATCAAATGACTCGAATCTTGCAATTGAATTATGTTCAACGTGTCTGCTTATCAGGGATATTGCATGTCATGATAACGAGTTGGGTGACGCTGATGAACCACTTTTTTCAATGATATGCATGATGTAGCAGTTTTTTTTTTTATGTATTTGCCCTAATTTTGATAGCTCACGAAGCAGGGGCTACTCCTGCAACTGCACATCAGATGTAACTCGGAGGTGATACGATCGAAGGAAAATCTATAATTAGAGTCATTTTATTCAATTGATGCCTGCATGATTATTACTTTTATGTATATAGTATGTCTCATATCTAAAGTTGTGTTCGGATGTAGTTTTATGTGGTATACATTGTTAATGTGAATCTTGCTCGAAATATGTTGTGACTGGTCTAATTCATTATTTTTCGACCCTGGACCGGATCTCAATCGTAATAACAGCACAGGTTTTTCAGAGTTTACTGTAAATTCCAACCTCACCACTCTTGAGCCTCGATTGTTGCTCATGTGGCTGGAAGGTAACCTCGTGAGAAGTTCCAAAAATAGCTCGAAATATGACCAAATTCTTCTGAGTTCGCATCATGATCAACGAAGATTTTTGGTCGCGAAGTCTACACTGTTGAAAATTTGCATTAAATAAGCTGTAAATGCCTGATTTTTACCGTTTTAAAAACGGATATATTGACGTAAATAAGTGATATTACGGTCACCAACCCATAAAAGATCATAACAGAGTAAGGTAAAAATACGGTCGCATGTCTTTTACTGAAATACGGCTGAAAACAGTATATGTTTACGGAGAATTTCCGATTAAAATTACTGTTTTTTCAACAGTGTTTTACTGTATTACTATGTCCATCATGTGAGAATGGTGATAGAAAAAATGGCAAAAATACCTAGCGGTGAGAAACTTTAATTGCTAAGGATTTCTTCAACACTGAGATGGCTAACGCAGACTGCAGTTTTGTCACATGAACTAGTCTAATGAGTATAAAGTATTGGCCTTGCGCAGAGTGGAAGCTATATAGGTCCCAGAACGTTTCAAAGATAAGCAATCGTGGTGAGCGAAGATTAGATTTCGCTCGTCGAGAATACTAGCCTAAGTCCACGGGGAGAGAATAATAGCAATAGATAAGCGTTATAAAATCTCCTAACTGTTTAGAATATTAAGCTTAGAATATCTTATGAGTATAAAGTATTGGCCTTGCGTAGAGTGTCAGCTATATAGGTACCAGAACGTTTCAAAGATAAGCAATCGTGGTGAGCGAAGATTACATGTCATTCGTCGAGAATACTACTGCCTAAGTCCACGGGATGAAAATAACAGTAATAAATCTCTTAACTGTTTAGAATATTAAGCTTAGAATATCTATTGAGTATAAAGTATTGATTTACAAAAGTATAAACTATAGTAGAGGAGTGAAAAACAGCTAGCAGAACATGGATATACAAAGAATAGAAATCGTTTCCCCTGTTACTGAAATGGATATAGATGGGGAGATTTATCCACAAGATATGGATTTCGACGAACAAAGTGAATTCCATAGTAAAACTTTGAGTCAGTTTGCCATAGATATAGACAGAATAGAAATCATTTCCCCTGTTACTGAAATGGATATAGATGGGGAGATTTATCCACAAGATATGGATTTCGACGAACAAAGTGAATTCCATTGTAAAACTTTGAGTCAGTTTGCCATAGATATAGACAGAATAGAAATCATTTCCCCTGTTACTGAAATGGATATAGATGGGGAGATTTATCCACAAGATATGGATTTCGACGAACAAAGTGAATTCCATTGTAAAACTTTGAGTCAGTTTGCCATAGATATAGACAGAATAGAAATCGTTTCCCCTGTTACTGAAATGGAGGTAAATGAGGAGATTTATCCACAAGATATGGATTTCGACGAACAAAGTGAATTCCATGGTAAAACTTCAAGTCAGTTTGCCAAAAATATAAACAGAATAGAAAGCCTTTACCCTGTTACTGAAATGGAAGTAGAAGAGGTGATTTATCCACAATATATGGATGTCGACGAACAAGGTGAATTCCATGGTAAAACTATAGGTCAGAAAATGGCTGAAATTATGGGTTCGGTGGAGAAGATGCATCGAGAAATGATTTTGATGGCGAGAAAACTCCAACGAGAAGGGCAAAGACTCTACGAACAAGAGGTTGAACTTATCGAAAAGAGTCTGTGAATGGAGATGGAATACTTGAATTTGGAAATCCAGAAAAGCTTTCTACAAAATAGAGAGTTTTTTCAGAGGATGGAGGAAGCGGTGTTAGTAAGAAAAGACCAGAACATTCTTCGAGAAATAGAAATATTCATCGAGAGATGGGAAAACACAAAACTCACATTATCTTGTTTACTAGATTCGACAGTGGGAGGATGTTAGTACAATCATTTCAAGACTAGCTACAAAAAATATTAACAATTTAAAGCTCGAGTAAAATCTAAATAAATATTTTAATAGAATATGCTTATATTAATCGTAATTATAACTAGAGGATTGGTCGTCTAAAATTCAACTTAATTCACATTGACTTGGTAAAGGGTATTATAAATTGAGTATCAATATTTAAGGGAAAAAATTAATTTTTGCTGTCATTTGACAGAAGGTAAGGAATATGATATTTTTGAAAGTCATATATGTACAGTATATATATATATATATATATATATATATATATATATATATATATATATATATATAGATAGATAGATATAGATATAGATAGATAGATAGATATATAGATAGATAGAAAGATAGATAGATAGATAGATAGAAAGATAGATAGATAGATAGATATATAATCACTATTATCTATTATATAAAAATGGTTACATAATTTTTCTTTGATTTTTTAATCAAATAATTCCACTATAAAAATAGTTCATACATATTTATTAAAAAAATATCACTTGCATAATTTTTTAGATTCTATATTTGTCTTACAGGCATAGAATATTTGTTCAAGTAAAGTCTATCCTGAGCTGTTTGTTATTTATTAGATATGTTTTTACCTAAAATACATAAGTAGTTATTAGCTTTTTCTTAAGATTCCAAAAAAATGTAAAATAAGTTTCAGCATATATACCTCTTCACTGTCCTTTTTATTGATATTTTCTTCCTTTTGCCGATTATTCAGATGGAATCTTTTTCTTTCAAGTGAAGTCTAAACAATTATCAGGGGTGTTCTGTTCCCCTTCTTGAAATAATGTAAATGAAAAACTGAAAACGGCAGTCTATCTACAATAAAGGAAACATGCCAATGCTGGAGCCCAGATCCCCCTTATTCTTGAGGATTTATTATTATTATTATTATTATTATTATTATTATTATTATTATTAGCTAAGCTACAACCCTACAACAGGGAAAATAACCCAGTGAGGAAAGGAAACGAGGAAATAAATAAACTACAAGAGAGGTAATAACAAACAAAATAAAATATTCTAAGATCATTAACAACATTAAAGTAGATCCATTATATATAAACTATAAAAACTTCATGAAAATAAGAAGAAGAGAAACAAGATAAATATAGTGTGCCCGAGTGTACCCTCAAGCAAGAGAACTCTAACCCAAGACAGTGGAAGACCATAGTGCCGAGGTTATGGCACTACCCAAGACTAGAGAACCAGATGATTAAGTTCCGTTTAGTGATGATTTCACGAAGTAAGTCCTTGGCTGATGCATTCTTGTTTATAAATCTATCGTTGCAGACAACACGCGAGAATGAAGTTCGTTTTTTAAGGATAAGCTCTTCTTACGAGAATAAGTCCCCCCAAGTTCAGTTATTCTACAATTAAATTTTTGAGAGACTGAATTAGAGACAATATAATTTAGTGTCGTTCAGCTGGAGTGTTGCTTGACTTCCTCTAAAAAGTGCCAAATTGTTGACAATATACACACTTGACAGGTTAGCAATGACTGGCTTTACTAATGGCACTATCTACATTGCATTGTGAAGTACAACAGTTTTTGCTGTTTATGTTAAAGAAGAGAAATCGCCATAATTTTACAAATCTCTAGTCTTTAGTACTTTAATATCAATTATCGTTATATTCATGAAAAGTTACAACGCACTTCTGTGGCCATTGGTATTTCATATTATTGTCAATCTCTCTCTCTCTCTCTCTCTCTCTCTCTCTCTCTCTCTCTCTCTCTCTCTCTCTCTCTCTCTCTCTCTCTCTCTCTCTCTCTCTCTCTCTCTCTCTCTCTCTCTCTCCTTATTTTCTTGTGATTTTACTCATTCTTTAATCTATCCGTAGATCTTTCCTAATTCCTAAACCATTGCTCTTCCCTTCCATTTCCTACTTGTATAATCATACCAGGGCCTGCTACTGCGTTTATTTTAATTCTACTAAACTATTAGTACGCCTAATAATTGATCCATTTCTGGAGATTCTGTTGGTTGGCCTGCTCCTTTCTACCACGTACCTCTTCTTTGTCAAACTCCTTGTTACAACTTCATATTCTTGGATATATATACAGGTATATGTATATATATATATATATATATATATATATATATATATATATATTCTGATTATTTTCTTCCTCTTTAAGGACTTCTCCATCCATTTTCTAGTTATTTACTATTTCACTTACTTTTTTTTTCAAAACTTTTTCCAGGTTTTCTCATTTATTTTCAGTTTCCTTCTCATTATCCTTCCATTGCTAATACATTATTCTACCACGTTTAATTAAATTTTTCACTATTGATCTATATGTCTATCAAAACTATAATTGCCCCTTATACTTCTTTGATATAACAGGGAAGTACCTTCAAGCTAATAAAGATTTAGTTACCCATCTAAAACTGTTTTCTATATTGCAAGAAGTTTTCTTTATAGAAAACGATTTTACCAGGAACTACAATAAAATAAATTCTAGTTTCCCGTATTTCCTCCACCATAAGCTCTAGTATTTTTGTGTTATTTATAAAATACCAGCAAAATATAACTAATTTATTTCTCATTTTATGGTATGAATGTTATAAATAAATCAATTATGCATTCATTGCTAATATATTATTGAGTTCTTGCAGAAATTGTCCTTTTTTATAGTCATTCTTTATTTGTATTGGCTCTTGAAAAAACAAGTGAACTCTATTAGCGTGCCTTTTTTCCCATTCATATGGGGTAACAGAGTATCTCTATTATCACATACAAACTAGCTCATAATAGTCTAAATATCTTTAGATTAAGCAAATACACCAAATATTTCTCTATTTTCCGATTAGTAATAAAAGATTCATTCATTCCGAGTTATTTTCTGAGATTTCTGTCAATTTGCTGTATGTTATTATGTATTCTGTTTATATTTTACAAAATTTGGAAATGACACCATTGCATATAAGATACTAAATATGTGAATAGTAATATTGCTAATTAGTCTTGTTGGGTTCAATTTCTTATATTGATAATGTACCTTTTAAGGATGATTATTTTGGGTGTCTATTACAGGAGGTAGGAAAAAGAATGTCCTCCTTTTAGCCAGAATTTGTGGAATTGCTAATAGATTAATATGAATCATTATTGTGAAATAAAAAAAAAAAATAAAGTTAATACTGACCTCTAATGATAATTCAGTGTTATGACCCCAGAATCTTGAAAGCCGACAACGGACCAGAGAATGTGACTGTTGTTTACTTAGGTCCCATGAAATTAAAATTACCCATAATTTCCAGATGAGATTACATATGAGGACTCAAAGGTAGGCCTATTTCTTAATATGTACTTGAACCTACTTTCATTTCCAGGATATCCTCATCCATGTCCTTGGAGTAAATTCTTTGTGGAATCCATCAGTAGAGATAGAATCGACATAGCTGCGGCTTATATTTAACAGGATTCATGCTAGGAATTACATAAAACCTTTTATACTTTTGCAGGATTTCTTTTGATTCATTCTTTTCGTCTGCCGTATCTTCATCGCCCTTTCCATTGTGGACTACTTTTAAAGATTAACTTTTCATGGAAAATGCCTTTTCAGGGGAATTAGATATTTCGCCTTTTAAGTTCATAGTAATGTGCTATGCAGTGATTTCTGTATTTTTTAGTCACCTTGCAAACGTCAGTCAGTTTCTATAAGATTTGTGCTTCAAAAAATAGTTAAAAATTCACTATACATATTTGTGTGTGTATAAATATATATATATATATATATATATATATATATATATGTATATATATATAAGTATATATATATATATATATATCTATATATATATATATATACTTATATATATATATACTGTATATATATATGTATATGTATATATATATATATATATATATATATATATATATATATATATGTTTATATATATATATATATATATATATATATATATATATATACATATATATATATATATATTTATATATATATATATGTGTGTGTGTGTGTGTGTGTGATGAATTTTTGCACATTTAGACGTGTTTTTCATATTCAAATAAGTCAGGTAGTTCGTTATGCATGTTGCATAGGATTTTTCATAATTCTGACCATCCCCTTGCATTGAGATCTTCCCAGACAGTACCATCCAGCACGTAATACTATGTATGCATTTAATTCAAAACCTCAAGCCTTCTACATCATAAGGATCAATCCTACACAGTATTCTAGAAGTTTTATTCCATCTAAGACCAGATTCTGGAATGATATTCGTAATCAGGCAGTTGAATTGGTGGAACTTCAGAAGCTCAAACTTGCAGCGAATGTTTTTATGCTGAACAGGATGACGTAAGTCTCACATTGTAGTTTGTATATGTCAGATATATTACAATTAATATATCTACGAAAGTATATTTTCGTATTTCTGCAAAAGTATATTTTCATAGATCTGCGAAATTAACTGTAGTTTTTGGAGTTTAATTAAAACTATTTGACTTTTACTTTTATTAGAGTTGTTGTACATAGATTAATAGAAATCCCGTGTTCAATATGCTACGTCTTTTATAAAATGGCAATATGATGTTTTGATATAATCACATTATATGTGTGTATATAAGATATATATATATACATGAAAAGAGAGAGAGAGAGAGAGAGAGAGAGAGAGAGAGAGAGAGAGAGAGAGAGAGAGAGAGAGAGAGAGAGAGATGTTGGGGTAGAAACACTTATCATATTTCCCCTTAAGACATATTTGCCCTTTGATATTTTATTGTATGAAAATCACAAGTATTAGTGACAATATTATCACACATAAACATACATACATACATACATACATACATACACACAGATATATATATATATATATATATATATATATATATATATATATATATATATATATATATATATATATATATATATATATATATGTATACATATATATATATATATAGAGAGAGAGAGAGAGAGAGAGAGAGAGAGAGAGAGAGAGAGAGAGAGAGAGAGAGAGAGAGAGGCTACACATATATACAGTATATATATAGATATATGTGTGTTTACATGTACTATTATTTAGTCAACGATTGTTAGAGCTCCAAACAAAATATGCATCATAATGGAAATTACACTTTTTTTAGACACTAATTGCTTAGAAATAACCAGTTGGTATTTCAGAAATAGATCAAATTTTATAGCAAGTACCACAGACAAAAATTCACCTCGCTGGTTTGAATAGGTTTTGAAGTATTGTAAGGGGAAGAGTTGCAAAATAAAGACAATATAATCTTTACATATCCTTGGAAATAGAGACAATATGATCTTTAAATATTCTTGGAAATAAAGACAATGAGATATTTAAATATTCTTGGAAATGAAGACAATAAGATCTTTAAATATTCTTGGAAATAAAGACAATAAGATCTTTAAATATCCTTGGAAATAAAGACAATAACATCTTTAGATATCCTTGGAAATAAAGACTATAAGATCTTTAAATATCCTTGGAAATAAAGACTATAAGATCTTTAAATATTCTTGGAAATAAAGACAATAAGATCTTTAAATATTCTTGTTCATTTTAAACCAAAAGAATAATAAAACTGAACAGCAATTCAACTTATCAAAAATTTCATGTAAGGTCACTACGAAATTATTCACAATCAATGAAAAAAAAAAAATTATCTTAATTTCCGTATGAAACAAAGGTACTGTAGTACTTCAAGTAACAACTGGATTCCTTCTTATCATTTTAGATATATTGATCACCAAAAAAAAAAAAGGTAATCACTATTTAGTTTAAAATAAAAGAGCCTTCAAACAGTCTTTGTTTAGACCCAAATTAACTCATATAACACAAAAAAAACCTTCAAACCGTTGCTTAAACATATTCCAACTTATATAACACATTTGGATAACAGTGAACATATAGCTGAAATAGCTGAACCTCAACCAAAGCCGCAATGGTGCTACCCGCTGAGCCATGAATGAAGAGCTCTGGCTTCCCGGAATCTACATTTAGCTTCATTTATTACAGCATCTCCCATTGGAACCACTTTGACTCCAGCTTCCTTCACTTTAAATAGTTCTTTCAGCTGTCCCAGTAGATTGTGACTGATAGATAGGTAGATACAAGACACCAGACTCTTGTGAGCGTTGGTTATAATGCCCAACGAGTTATTCAGTACAAGTCATAAGAAATTCAGAGTGTTATTACACTGTTGAAAAAAAACGTAATCATAATCGGAAATTTTCCGTAAAATTATACTGTCCTTATCCGTATTTCAGTAAAATACAAGCGATCGTAATTTTACCATACTTTTTATTATATTTCGCGGGTTGGTGATCGTAACATAACTCTTTTAAGTCGATACATCCGTTTTTTAATAGGGTAAATGCCTGGCAACATTTATTCCAGAATTTTTACCGTTTTTTATGCAATTTTTAACAGTGCCGTAAACTCAGTTAACCTGAAACTCTATGCGGTCGTCACTTGCGACTCATAAATAGAGTAATAAAGATAGTTTCATAACTATTTATCTTATTTCAAATTAGTATAATTAACAAGGTTTTCTTTTTAATATCACTTTCAATCTCTGGCAAAGAACCATCATTAGTTTGACCTGACCTCTGCATCACAGCTGCCTAAACCGATGGTGTGGACTTCATCTTCGTGATCTTGTATGTCAATTGAAACATCTGGAATGTTTAAGTTCCTCTCATTGCTTGCTTCCTCTTGAACACCTCCAGTTATATTAACATCACGGCCTTCCTTTCTGTTTGCTATATTACCGCCTGTAAAACTACCCTCAGCTGGCGGTGCAGAATAATGATTTGCTTGAGACGAACTTGTTCCAGACCTAGAAGCGTTTGCGTCTACATTTGAAGGAGCGATGTTTTGAAGTCGCTCTTCATCATTTGTGGGATTCGTTGAGACTGAAGAGACGCTCCTGTTTGGGTGAAAAACAGCCTGTTTTCAGAAGCATTAACTTACTGACTCGAAATTAAATCCTTTGTACGATTCGTTAAAGGTAATGTTTGTTTTTAGCCAGAATAAGCTCTGAAAAATCTAAAACACTTGATAAAACATAACAAGAGCATTCAAAGAAATTCGACAAGACTCAGAATTGATGTAATTTCTAAGAAAATTGGTCGGTCAGTGGACCTTACAATTGAAAATGGCGAGACTAAAAATTGGCAGAAATGGTTTAATGCAGGGTATTAATCCCAGAAAAACGGAAAAAGATGAATAATCTGGTATTATTATTATTATTATTATTATTATTATTATTATTATTATTATTATTATTATTATTACTTGCTAAGCTACAACCCTAGTTGGAAAAGCATGATGCTACAAGACCAAGGCCTACAACAGGGAAAATAGCTCAGTGAGGAAAGAAAATAAACAACAAGAGAAGCAATGAGCAATATAAAAATTCTAAGAACAGCAACAACATTAAAATAGATTTTTCATTCATAAACAATAAAGCCTTAAGTGACTTTATCCTGACACAGAATAAGGCTATCGTGTGCATGCATGATATACAGAGGCTATTGCAGGTATTTCTCACAAAATGATTTCAGGCATTAAAATTGGGAATCAAATTTACTTTTCACTAAGGTAGAAAAATATTTACCTCTCTGCAAAGTTCTCCAAAGAAGATCTTGGTTGAAGGGAACCTAAAGAGACCTCGGTACTTTTTGTTCTTTTTTCGTAAGAGATGCTAAACGAGGTCTCGGGAGGCCCAGTTCCATTCTGTGACGAAATCAAGGCTTCTCTGGGCCTATTCCAAGATCGAACTTTCTCCTTGAGATGGCGAACAACAGCTTCCCACTTATCACGAATCTGTTGAGGTGATGTATGTTGACAATATTTGACAATGTATTGTTACTTTATTCAGGATGTGGTGTTTCAGATAGAAATTGTCCTGCGAACATCAAATCACTCCTTTCATTTGTAAGCGTTGGCCATTTAGTGATTTTTATCTTAACCCTTTTACCCACAATGGACGTATTGGTACGTTTCACAAAATTCATCCCTTTACCCCCATGGACGTACCAGTACGTCCTTGCAGAAAACTGTTTTCTACATTCTTTTGCATATTTTTGATAACTTTACGAGAAACTTCAGGCATTTTCCAAAATAATGAGACCAACCTGACCTCTCTATGACGAAAATTAAGGCTATTAGAGCAATTTAAAAATATATATATATTGCAAAATGTGCTTGAACAAAAAAACGCCTGGGGGTTAAGGGTTGGAAAGTTCCAAAAAGCGTTAGGGGTAAAAGGGTTAACTATCATCTCTATGTCTTACATATTTAATCACCATGATGTATATTTGAAATAAAAAAATCAGTTTGTTATTAATTGGAAAAGAAATATTAACGTCTCTGGTAATGTCCCGCTGAAACTCGTTAGTTCCTTTGGTTCTTCCACTATAAAAAGAGTTCAAACGTATTTATTAATAAAAAAAAAATGCATGATTTTTCATTTTTAAATTTGTCTTACGAGCATAAAATATTTTTTCAAATAAAGTCTATACTGAGCTGTTTGTTATTTATTAGATAATATTTTACCTAAAATACATAAGTATTTATTAGTTTTTTCTCAAGATTTCAAAAAAATGCAAATAAGTTTCAGCATTTCATCCCGAAAATAATGGTCATTTGCTGTACGTGTAATTGTTATTTTTATGTATATATCTATTCATCATACAGTATATATATATATATATATATATATATATATATATATATATATACATATATATATATATATATATATATATATATATATACATAAATGTATATTTAATATGTATCTTTATGTATATAGGTATGTGTATGCAAAAGTATACATACAGAAAATAGATAGATCGATATTCATTTTCATTCATATACATATATATATATATATATATATATATATATATATATATATACATAAAGTATAGGTAAATAACACATATATATATATATGTGTGTGTGTGTGTATGTGTGTGTATGTGTGTGTAAAAAGAGGGAGAACCATTCGTACCTTCTTCAGATCCTTTTTCTTACAAACATAAATAAGGAAAATCAAAACTCCCTGAAGACCATTGATAACATCTGTCACAATCCTGAAAGAGAAAAAATAAATACCTAACGTGACTGACGAACAAAACCTTCAGAGTTATTCATTAGTTTAATTCGGTTATAATGATAAAGAAAAGAGGGAAAGCGGTTCCTCTCTCGCTTGGGGGTACACTAAAGCACAATATTCTATTTTATTTCTCTTCCTCTGGTTTTGTTAAAGTTTTATAGTTCTTATAGTTTATATAGGAGATATTTATTTTAATGTTACTGTTACTGTTCTTAAAATATTTTATTTCCTTTCCTCACTGAGTTATTTTCCCTGTTGGAGCCCCTGGGCTTATAGCATCTTGCTTTTCCAACTAGGGTTGTAGCTTAACGAGTAATAATAATAATAATAATAATAATAATAATAATAATAATAATAATAATGATAATAATAATAATAATAATAATAATAGTAATAATAATAATGTTGAATCATGAGGAAAGACCAAGCTGGCAAATTCTTAAACAAGACATTAAATATATAAATCATATTGATGTATAACTGAAAATAAAATCCCGGAAAGTATTTGAATCTAACAATGAAATTTTTCTTTTTTTTAAATAAGAGCAGTTTTTTATCTGCTGTATCATTCTTTGGTGAAAACGTTAAAAGAAAACACCAAAGAAAGAATTGATTTATTTAATCAATAAGCACATAAAACTATCTCTATTTTTTCAGTAATTTATGTAAATGATTAAGTAAATTAATCGAGTTATATTCTGTGTATTGAATAAATCTCCTTATCTTATGTTAGGATCTTCAAATACAAAATGCATTGAATGAAAACCT
>NC_090748.1:11276303-11301303 GCF_036898095.1 Palaemon carinicauda
AATATGATATTTTCGTCACTTCGGAAAATATTCATTTTCCTGGGCCTTGTAGCGCGTTGTGGTTACTGCGCATGCGTAAGCTATTTACTTGACCTTTTAAATCCTTATTTCGACAAATACCACGCTGATGCTGCAGCCGAAGTCAGAATACTTAGCTTATTATGCATTGCATTTTGGTACAGTTGGATAAAAGAATTTCTGGCACACCTCACTCTGAAAATGTGCAAGCTGCCACAACCTTAATGGGATGTGATCACGCAACTAAACAGATAGGATAGGGAGAGATGACGTAGGTGGTGGGCGGGTCTACACACAGGAACTTGCAGTGAGGGTGTGACAGGGTACATTTCCTCAAAGAGAGAGAGGTGCTAGGAATTCTTGTGTCCAATTTTACATTCTGTAGTTTTGAGTTAGCTATAGATTATTATTATTATTATTATTATTATTATTATTATTATTATTATTATTATTATTATTATTACAAGATAGGCTATTACCATAGTTGGAAAAGCAAGAAGCTATAAGCCCAAGGGCTCTAACAGGGAAAAATAGCCCAGTGAGGAAAGTTAAAAGCGTATTTTCAACCCTAAACTCACCAGAGATGATCGTGCAAAACTATTTTGAGCTCAATTATGTTTTTGAAACTACGAAAATATTGATTCCCGTAAACATACTTTTAGATATTCTATTTAACATAATGCACGCCTGAAGAATTAACTTTTCAATTGAATTTGAAAATAGAAGAAGATAAGGTTGAAGAGAATTGGCAGTTGTATGAGAAGAAGCTTTAAAGGAATATTGGATAAAGGCAGATGAAGGCAGAGTGCATTGCATCTCAGGATGAAAGGATGCTGCCAAGAAATCATTGGACTATTTACAGTGAGCCACGCAATATACATAGTAATCAGTAACTCCCTCTTTCTCCTGAGTGCTATTCTCGTTTATAGAATTATCATTAAGTTAGATAATATGAATTATTATCATTATTATTATTATCATCATAATTATTATTATTATTATTATTATTATTATTATTATTATTATTATTATCAGCTAAGCTACAACCCTAGTTGGAAAAACAAGATGTTATAAGCCCAAGGGCTCCAACAGGGAAAAATAGCCCGGCGAGGAAAGGAAATAAATAAATAAATAAATAATATGAGGAGGAATAATTAACATTAATAAAATGTTTTAAAAACAGTAACACCAAAACAGATATTTCATATATAAACTATAAAAAGACTTATGTCAGCCTGTTCAACATTTTGAACTTCAAAAGTTTGAACATTTAGAGTTCTTTTGCACTGTGAAATTAAATAATAATAATAATAATAATAATAATAATAATAATAATAATAATAATAATAATAATAATAATAATAATAATAATAATTTCAGCAAAAGGCATTTACATAATAGTAGAAAATCCTTAAAACTCCTGAACCGGTCAAGTGGAAAACTGGATAAATCACAAAATCATGAAATAAGAATACTGAGTACACGGATGATTTAAAAAATGAGATAATGGCAAACTATAGTTATTAATCATTACTTGTTTTGTTTTTCAATTTTCAGGATAATAACTTCAAGTTTGAGTAGATCTGTTTCCATACAAAGAAGCGTTTGTTCTGAACATATTTTTGGAATCAATATAATAAAAATATGAAACATCACAATCACGATAATATTGTTAAGAATTCAAATCAAACGAAAAGATATTGGCTTGAATTACATTTTTTACAGAAATAGTAATTGTTATGTTATTCAATGTTGGGAACATCATCAATACAGCTCAATAGAATTAGCATATAGGTGAAAAGACCTATTAATAATACATATTACGCAAAGCGTACAGACATTCCCAGCATGTCATATAGATCCAGAAGGTGGAACTGAGTGAACCGTCCTTGTAGAAGCTTGTGTTGCGCTAACGTTTGATAACAAAAGACCAAATCACATGAAAGTTATTTATGATACATCTGAATATTATATAATATTTAAAAAATGGAATACCTGGGTTATTTACAAAAGCTATTTTTCCTTTATAGTTATATCAATATTAGTGAACAGTCA
This sequence comes from Palaemon carinicauda, assembly GCF_036898095.1. Lineage (NCBI taxonomy): Eukaryota > Metazoa > Arthropoda > Malacostraca > Decapoda > Palaemonidae > Palaemon > Palaemon carinicauda. The sequence goes on from NC_090748.1 coordinate 11,278,377, forward strand.
AATTAAAATATAAGTTATACAAATGTTTTAAAGCTACAGGGAAATGAAATATATTCTAATAAGTTGGAAGATAAATGAAAGTATAAACGAGTAATGAGATAGATGCCTTGAAAGTAAGATAGTGTATTGAGAGAGAGAGAGAGAGAGAGAGAGAGAGAGAGAGAGAGAGAGAGAGAGAGAGAGAAATACGTTTATAGTCGGAACAGGATCTCACAGAACTGAAGCAAAACAACTTTTTTCAATTAAAAAAAAAAACTTCACTTACTATCAAACCAGCAAGTATTTTCTCCAAAGTCAGCTCTGATAAGGCCGAAGTCTTTCGGGAGTGCGTCAATAATTGCAGTTATAGCAGCGATAACGAGAGGAAATCCCCAAGAGTACAGAGAATACAGCCTGAAGCGAACTTTAGTCTGCTCGCTTGGCTCTGGGCCTAGTCGCATGGACCTGAAATAAACAAGTTTTGTGAGAAAGACAAAATTACAGGATATTTTACAAAAAGCTAATACATTAAATGGTACTTTGGAAGTTATTGAAAAAAGTAGCACCGAAAGAAACTGCCAATGAGCATAAACCTCCCTTTCTTCTGGAGCTAAACAATAAGCATGTTCGAGTTTTCTGGAACCCAGAATAGGAGTAATCACAATTTAAGAAATTCTAATTTTGCATGCCCGTTCTCACAGTTCATTTATAATCTGTTCTCGTTTCAGTACTCATGGGACAACATTAAAGGAAGAACTGTTCTGTAGTTAGGTATTCAGTATTTCAGTGTTGACTCTCTGGGATATCAAACATTCTGTATTCCAGATTAAGTCATAGTTGAAAGACATCATCAGTGAAATAGGAGAAATTTTCTTGGGATTATTAAGATTACATTAAACTTTGAGGCTTAAAACCACCTTAAAGACTGCAGAACATTAAAGATAAGATATAATGGGGAAAAATGAATTCTTTCATTCGCTAGGATAATTATCTGGGGGAAGGTGAAGATGTGATGACAGATTTATTTACAAAAAAAACAAAGCAGAGTAACAAGGCCTCTTTGACATATGACTGTAGAAGTGAGATCCTACTTGTGGTAGTAAATAAAACTCATGAAATGTAGAGTTGGATCCCAAATCAGAATTTTCGATGCCTTGAAATCATTGACAAAAGACCAATTTTCAAAGACTACGAGAGACCAGGTAAAGCTCATCAGGACGCCATTTTGTCCCCACTAGCTACAAATTGCAGTTCACAAGGTTCTATTATAGAAATTGAATGGGTATATGATCAAACTATGAAAATATGAAAAAATATTTTGAGCTTGGCTCTGTACTTGAAATTAGTTCATCAGCTTCTCTCATATTTAGAGAAAAATTGTTGGGCTGTCGACAATATATTTTTAAATCACTCTAAGATACGTCAGATGTCTTAAAATCAAATTAATTATTCGAATTATGAGTAGAGAAGACAGAAAGAACTAAGATCCACTTCTAGCTTTTATACTCTTATTTTTTGTTAATGTTCTTTGTATTGCAATTCCATGTTTTATTATCTTTTAGTATTCAGATTCCATAATGTCCTGAAATTCGGTTTCAGCTACTATGAATCCTCGATTTATTAGGATTTAATGAATTATTTGAAGTTTGGGCGCTGTACCAAGTATTCGGTGAAAAATTCAGAAATTTCCAAATTCTAGTTTAGGAGTTGTGGTTGGGCACCATAGTGGGGGTTTAGACTTGCCCGACTGACGTTCTGGTGAGTATCTATTTTGATGAAACTGGAACTGAAACCAGCCACCTTTAACCTTTATGACTGCATAGGATTAATAGAAAGACAGAAATCTTGCATTCATTCAATTAAAGTTCAATTCAGAGAGGTCAATGAAGCAGATGACCCGTAGTGAAGGGCATCGTGCCATGGGATGTATATTGCTCGCATTTACTTGACGGAACTCAGCCACCACATAGGCTTTCGAGGTCTGACGTGTGTGAGAATTATAAGAATTAAAACATCATCCCTAAAGACGTCCATCGCCTACACAAAGGAATTCACTGCTGGGGAAAATACATTGAAAGTTTAAAGGTTTAAAGTCCGTTCATGAATGGCAGAGGCAAGGGACAGGGACGTTGCCTTATCAAGCAGGACAATGCACTAGAGACTGGTCATATATCCAATTGATCAGTGCCTAAGCCTCCTCTCCACCCAAGCTAGTACTAAGAAGGGCCAGGCAATGGCTACTAGGGACTCAGCAGATAGACCTAAAGGCTACCCCCAAACACCACATCCTTTACTCACAAAGATGGTGATGTTGCAGCGACGCAAAGGAACTAACGAGTTTGAGCGGGACTCGAACCCCAGTCTGACGCCCACCAGTCAGGAACGTTACCACAGTGGTCACCACAACCCCGAAATCAGTTTTGTGTGTCCAGCAAAGGACAGAATAAAAAAACGTAAATGGCGGCGTGGAAACAGTCAATAAGCAGGCAAATACATAAATGGTGGAAGTGAAAATAGGAAAATAGTCGACCTTCTTATCTTCTCCCTCCCCCTCCCCCTCTTTTTACACCTCCGCATACACCCCCTCATCCTAATTCTCCTCCTTCTCCTCTAAAGTCACCCAACCAAGTCTCCTCTTCTACTGTACTTCTCTTCCTCCTAACTACTCCAAAGCTAACCACAGTCTCCTTTTTCTCATCTCCCATCTAAAAATTGGCCTCCCTGGCCCCAGTTGTTGTAAATATAGCCAAGATTCATATATCAATCAAGTACTAACCTGATCTAATCTGACCTAACTTAACATGACCTTAAATACACAGCTAGATACCATAAATTTTAAATGTTAATTTACTCAGTTTAAAAATGAATCCTTGGTACGACAGAAAGACCTGTTGTTTGATTATATTTTAATTACATTTACCTGATTATTTTCAGAAATAAAAGATATGCTTACATCTTCTCTAAAAGTTTTCAATAGGAAAAAAATAAAATGTTTTATTTTATTTTTCTTCCTTTTGTTTTTTTTAAGTTTTTATAGTTTATATATGAAAGATTCATTCTTAAAATATCTTTAATTGTTAACTACTTCTCTTGTAGTTTATTTATTTCCTTATTTCTTTTCCTCACTGGGCTATTTTCTCTTTTGGAGCCATTGGACTTATAGCATCTTGCTTTTCTAACTAGAGTTGAAGCTTAGCAAGTAAGAATAATAATAATAATAATAATAATAATAATAATAATAATAATAATAAATTGTGAGATAATAGATGCCTTAAATACCATATTAAAAAAAACTAATAAGCCTTACAATCAAATCCCCTATCATAAAATAATGATTTCCATCATAATAATAAACATCATCATCTTCATCAAAATTATTCCTTTCACTATTATTAGTACCATCATCATCATCATTGAATGTTGACGCACAAAAAAGATGAAATGAAAAGGAGAGAAAAATAACATGGAAATTTGTTTATCAAATTTTCTGTTGTCATTTGATAAATTTAAGTGTGTAGTTGATAGTGGTTTTATCAATTTGCTATTAAGAGTAAGATATTATTTTATTTATAACAAAAGTGATTCAGATAGTATTCTTTAATGATCTTCTTAAGCAAATTTCATAATATATATTTTTATATATATATATATATATATATATATATATATATATATATATATATATATATGTATGTATATATATATGTATATATATATATATATATATATTTATATATATCCGTGCGTGTGTGTGTGTATATAGAAAAGGTTCCACAATGATAAAAGTTAAGAATAAAATTATGTGTATTTTTCACATTATACACAAGACCTTAAATCTTATAGTACTTAATGGAATTATAAATAAACATTCACATACAGTATATATATATATATATATATATATATATATATATATATATATGTGTGTGTGTGTGTGTGTGTGTGTATGTATATATATATATATATATATATATATATATATATATATAGAGAGAGAGAGAGAGAGAGAGAGAGAGAGAGAGAGAGAGAGAGAGAGAGAGAGAGAGAGAGAGAGATAAATTGTTACCATGCATATAAGGATTTTCCATCTTAAACCACCTTTACATGATAATTAGTCACTACCGTTTTGGACAACAGCCATAAACCTCTATTTATCCTCATGGAATGCAAATTTCCCCACATCTCAGTTGAACGGGGAATTTCCCCTTGATTCATTGCCCTTTCTTAACCCAGCTCTAATTACTTGATCTATTTGGTTCCTAAGTATCGAAAAATTCCCGTCAGAAAATCCCCTCACAACCAATATCAGTTGCTCGCTTATAAATCGCTGCCAAGAAGGGAGAACGTTGTAACCTTGAATACAGAAGTTAATAATTGGAGGAGATAAGGGCCACTGTCTTATTTACGCGATACGTTTCTTTTACCACTCCGTTCAACCCCACTTTTTTCCTACCTGATCCTTCACATCAACCTATTTTTCTTTTATGTGTGTCCTGCGGGCATAACAACAAAAGCTAAGGTATTCTACGTAAGCTGCAGGTTACGTGTAATGCTACAAATGAAGTTGAGAGTAACCGATGATTACTCAAGATGCTATAATTACGGAACAAAAGTTTGCAAATCTTATTATAGAAAAGACATAGAGAAACCACGATACAAATGGTTGTTTATGTAGATTTTACCCTCGCAGAAGAAGAAGAAGAAGAAGAAGAAGAAGAAGAAGAAGAAGATGTCTTTGGCATGACCTTAACCTTTGATATTTCTTAAGAAGTTTTGGGGGACTACATCCAGGACCGGGTCCTCGCTCTGGCATAAAAACGATGCTTCTGAGAACTGGTTCGATGGTTTATTGTTGTACTTTCGCGTTTACTGTTTTGCTTTTAGCGCTATAATAATTGTTAAGGATATTTGTAATTCTCTGTTTTAATTGAAACATACTTATGGGTTAACAGTAGGACGCAAGTTTTATGAAGATAATAATAATAATTATAATAATAATAATAATAATAATCATAATAATAATATGTATATGTATATGTATATGTATATGTATACGTTATATATTGATACACATATGCAAATACATATATTCATACACACGTTCATATATATATATATATAATATATATATATATATATATATATATATATATCTTGAGCTATCCAGTCTATCACCTACACTAGTAAAACATTTTGAGCCTCGGTTAGAGAAGTTAAACAATACTGGGCCTGATAAATAATATTAATATAATGATATTGATAGTTCTGATTAACTAGCCCAACAATGATATATATATATATATATATATATATATATATATATATATATATATATATATATATAAATATATATATATATGTATATATATATATATATATATATATATATATATATATATATATATATTACATATACAATATATGTATACTGCATGTGTGTGCTTTTGTGTGCTGTGTAGCGAACCAAAATTTTAGTTACAATCAGTTATCCCAGAAATATATATAAAAAAAAACTGATTTGTAATGGAAGAGAGAAACACGAACGTACGAAAGGTGAAAAATAATTATTAAAGAAATCGATATTGTAGATGAAATATCCTTCGTTCGTTTGAATAGTTTTTGTAGACCAGCCAATGGAACAGTACGTGACCATGACACAACCCGTGAATGCAAGTTTGAGTTTAGTGAAAATAAAAAAATAAAAAGTTGGGGATGGTTTTTTTTTTCTTTTTTTTTGAGAGTGGTGCTATATAGGGGCTTACTGAAATAGTCAATACGCTGAAAACTTCAATAATGGCTCAAGGTCTTTAAAAATCATTCTTGAAGACTAGCGCTCCTTATTTAAAATATGTAAGTTGTGCAGTTTAGTACAGAAGAGGCTCCAGTGTAATAGAGCGAATCGGATCAAAAGACTAATTTTGGGGAAAACAGGGTAAATCAAGGTTATGAAGGAATTTGAGATCTGAAAAATATAACATTAAGTAATGTATTATCAAGGTAGGCTCAGATATTGCCATAGGTTTTTAGCAATATGGAGAAATCGTCTAAAACTGCCATAAACTCCAATAACACTGTTGTGACGAGAACGTTGGTGTATTGATACGAAGAGAGCAACCTAACAACTAACATTTTTTAAGTTGTTGTTTATATTGCCTGGCCCTTACGCCCAAGCACGGTCTCTTCCACACTTGCAGCCTGTAGGTGTGTTTTGGGTTTGTAGGTGGTTTGGGATATGGGATAATCTGCAACTTTTATTTGTAGGCGGTTTGGGATGTGGGTTAAGGATAATAGGCAATCTTTTATTTACTACGAATTTAGCTTTCCTTATTTTTAAAGGCGCCCCAGCCTCTTTAGGTCAAAGGAAACGGAAGAAGGTGACGGAGGGGAGAAAGCGCCCTCCCAAAGGAAACCCCCTGACTCCCGTCGTTCAGTTATAATTATTATTATTATTGCTTGCTAAGCTACAATCCTAGTTGGAAAAGCATGATGCTATAAGCCCAGGGGCTCTAACAGGGAAAATAGCCCAGTGAGGAAAGGAAAAAAGGAAAAACTACAAGAGAAGTTTAAGAACTGTAATATTAAAATAAATCTTTCATATATAAACTATAAAAAACTTCAAAGTAACATGAGGATAAAAATTTCAAAATAACAAGAGGAAGAGAAACAAGATAGAATAGTGTGCCCGAGTGTACCCTCAAGCAAAAGATCTCTAACCCAAGACAGTGCAAGTCCATGGTACAGAGGCTATGGCACTACACAAGACTTAGAGAACAATGGTTTGATTTTGGAGTGTCCTTTTCCTAGAAGACTTGCTTACCATAGCTAAGGAGTCTCTTCTACTCTTATCATGAGGAAATTAGCTACTAAACAATTACAGAGGGAGCAATAGTTAACCTTTGGAGAGATGAAATTTTTTTTTGGTAATTTCAGTGTTGTCAAACGTACGAGGAAAGAAGAGAATGTGTAAAGAAGAGGCCAGACAATTCTGTGTATGTGTCGGCAAAGATGAAATGAACCGTAACCAGAGAGAGGGATCCAATGTAGTAGTATCTAGCCAGTCAAAGGACCCAATAACTCTCTAGCGGTAGTTATTTACGGATAACACAGGTATTTATAGGCCCTCAGGGGAACACATATGGGTGATAATTGTTTAAGGTTTAAAGGTCGCTCATGAATGGCAAAGGCAAGGGACAGTGACATTGCCCTAGCAATCAGGACAATGCCCTAGAGACTGACCATATATTATATGATCAGCGCCCAAGCCTCCTCTCCACCCAAGCTAGGACCAGGGAGGGCCAGGCAGTGGCTGCTGATGACTCAGCAGATAGACCTATAGGCTCCCCCAAACCCCCCAACCTTAGCTCACAAGGATGGTAAGGTTGCAGACACTAATGGCACTAACGAGTCTGAGCGGGACTCGAACCCCCGACCGGCAAACACCAGGCAGAGACGTTACCAATCAAGCTTTTTTCGATAAGGTTGACATTGGCAAAGAATCTCCGGTTGAAATCAATTCAATAGCAAATATTATACTCCAGAAGACTAAATTTACTGCCATATCTTTACTCAGACAGTATCCATAACGTTTAAAACGCTTCCAGAAGATGATTGGAATATGTTGAGGGAAATCGAATAAAAACTTACATCTCTCTTGTCACCCTGGTTGGTTGAGTCCCTGTCCAGTATTTTTTAATGCCGAGGAAGAGGTTCGGATGATGACTCGGGTAGAAGCCATTATCGTCAAATTAAATGGCCGTTGGCTATTTCTTCCCAAGGTCAGGGGGATGAGATATTAAAATATATTTGTGGTGCAACACTTGGAAGGAAAAGGGTGTATATAGATAAATAGATAGATACATACATAGATAGATAGATCGATACTGTAGGCAGATAGACATATACTGTATATCTACTGTATGTATAGGTTCATACATATACTATATGTACTTGTACATACATACATACATACATACATACATACATACATAAATATATGTGTGAGCATATAGATAAGTAGATAGATAGATATATACATAAATGAATATATGTAAGAATATATATATAAATATACATATATATATATATATATATATATATATATGTATATATATGTGTGTGTGTGTGTATAAATGTATATGTGTATATATATATATATATATATATATATATATATATATACACATACATATATATGTGTGTGTATGTATAATGTGTCTTTCTGTGCCTCTCAATTTCTAAGCCAGTAAAGTTGAGGTTGCAAGCCCCAGCCCATGGTTCTTCCCGCCAGCAAACGCTGGTAACCTAATTGTGACATCGAAGAACTAGCTATTGTATAATGTATAATGTATAATGTATAATGTATAATGTATAATGTATAATGTATAATGTATTCAGTCGGAAAACCGCTTCTCTGCATCTCCTGTAAAATTCTTCTTTGGAGGTGTCAGTCCACATCTGAGCTAATTAAATTCACTGGGGAAAAAATTATAAAACTCTGGGTGTGAGCATAACTTGCACCAGTAAATGAGGCAGAGAAAAAACTCAAAGGTAGAATGGATGGCCTCTCTCTCTCTCTCTCTCTCTCTCTCTCTCTCTCTCTCTCTCTCTCTCTCTCTCTCTCTCTCTCTCTCTCTCTCTCTCTCTCTCTTATGACATCCTACATTTAAACCATTATTAAATGTTTCACCAAAGCTTACATCATCTCGTAGCATCAATACAAAAATATTTCAGGCCAACTATTGTCTCCTTATTTCCTTTCCTCACTGGGCTATTTTCCCTGCTGTAGCCCTCGGACTTATAGATTTTTCAGCTAGGATTTTAGCTTAGCTAGTAATAATAATAATAATAATAATAATAATAATAATAATAATGAAATGAGTTTAATCATAAAAATATTGATTTTACTATAATCCCGACTCTTAGGCTGCTAAGGCATTCTGGACCTTGATCTTAGCTTTTTAGGATAAGTCTTTCACAATGAGAGTTCGGCCTAATTACGAAAATGCACACAACTGAGAAAAAAATCTATTTTAGGTACATTATATGCGGTACCATTTTAACGAGAATTGATCCAGTGATGCTCTCCTATATCTCCCAATTAAGTTTAATTTTAATGTTCACTAACCAACAGCTGCTGTATACAGTGTTGCTAGAAAAATTATCGTCCCCTTCATAAAGAGCAAGTGTCTGGTGATATATGTATATATATATATATATATATATATATATATATATATATATATATATATATATGTATACACTGTCTATATATAAATAGTGTATACATATATATACATATATATATATTTATATATATATATATATATATGTATACACTATATATATATATACAGTGTATACATATATATATATATATATATATATATATATGTATACACTATATATATATATATATATATATACAGTGTATACATATATATACATATATATATGTATACACTATATATATATATGTGTGTGTGTGTATGTATATATGTATATATATACAGTCACGGTGAACGGCAACCACTCGGAAAACAACACTCCGACAAATTGCTGAATCAGTAGGTTGTAGTTAGGAAAGCGAGAGGGGGTGTATGCATGTATGCATATACGTGTGCATATGCATGTGTGAGTGCGTGTATATGCATATCTATCTACATATTTAGCAATTATTTATGACTGGTTGCATACACTAGTACTGGAATATCCAGTGAACCGTCTCGGATATCTACTTGTTTACTAATAATACTATCTATTATTATTATTATTATTATTATTATTATTATTATTATTATTATTATTATTATTATCATCGTTGTTGTTGTTGTTGTTGTTGTTGTTATCAACTTTAAGAATCTTTGTTTCTGAGGATATATTCATCAAATGAGTTATGCCCCATTTGAAATATTATTTTTGTCCTATGGAGATTTTTTCAATTTAAAAGCATGGGCTTTTGTATTTAGTACCGTATGCGAGTTAAAAGAGCGAGAGAGAAGAGTAGACATATGAAATGCCTTTTACTGTAAATGATACCTTTAGAAACTGCGAAAATATCATTATGTAGGTTCCATTAGACCTAGAAGAATAAACAACTCTAAGAGCCCAACATTTTCCTAGTTCAAGTAAGTCAGTATCATGATCAGAAAAAAAATAACAGGTTTATGGAGCTGCATAAGCCTGTTAGCGTGTTTTCCAAAACAGGGAGGAAGGGGTTGTACAGAAATCCACACCCCCCCCCCCCCCCACCCACCAAAAAAAAAAAGAAAAAAAGAAAAAAAAAAAAGATCAATACCATGACCTTCAGAATAAAGTGCAAAAAATATTCCGTCAGGAGAAAAGAAACCGGTAGTAATTTGATATTCGGTTTCAATAAGCAAGAATTAAGAGCAGTTCACTAAGTGCTAGATTAAAGCAGATATTCGTTTAATCCAGTTTTACGCTGTTCCAGGTTATAGAATCATTCTCTAACATAATCTTCAAATCATTTGGCAAAAGCATTACTTCAAACTAATATCGAAGAAGATGGAGACTGAAAGCCTTTTGAAGTAGTTCGGCGTATCACATAATTTTCAAAATTCATTACATCAACGTACTACTCTAAAATAGCTGCAGTCTAATGATATGTAAAGACTTTTGTAAAAACTACCAAAATCTATGGAGAAAAAAATATATAAAAGGATAGCAACTTTCTACGCAAAACTATTTGTATAAAAATAAGAAATGTTGTTTGGTACTGAACTTAGTTTATCTTAATTATTCAAGCAATAAAAGTAAGTAAAAGAGCTTTTAGAGGGCGAAGAGCTCTGTGACTGAAGTGAAGACAATGCTCGACAGTATTAGTCTTGGAAACAGGTATTAGTTTAGAATTGGCCAGAAAACCGGACATGTTTATAGATTGAGCAAATATTCGACAAGAAGTTTTACTTGTCAGATTAATTGCTGAAAAAAAAGAAGAAGAAAATGCATAATTAGTTTGATAATCATTTTGCTAGTTTGTGGTTACCACTTTCCGTAGGAATATGGTAGAACTTTGGGAGTAGATCTTTGTAAGGATTAAACAAACGATCCAAAAGTGGGTTCTAAACACAGAAAATTATAATAGAATAAACAAAAATTATATTACCACAAATTTTCACATAAGAGCTACACGAGATACACAATAGATACATTTGCTCATATATGAAATAAAGTGAATGAATGATAAAATTAAGATTGCATTTTTAGGGCGTAATATACAATAACAAAAACATATATATATATATATATATATATATATATATATATATATATATATATATATATATATATTTATATATATATATATATATAAATATATATACATATATATATACATGTATATATATATATGTGTGTGTGTGTGTGTGGGTGTGTAAGTGTGCGTGTGCGTTTTAATCAAATTCAATACCTATGACGATTTAAGCTCATTATGTCTTCTTATTTCAAATAAAAGATAAAAAATAATAGATTGATTCCCTCTGTCTATCAGACTAAATCATCCAAATGTCTCTATGTTGTTAATGTCTGTATTATTATTATTATTATTATTATTATTATTATTATTATTATTATTATTATTATTATTATTATTATTATTATTATTGTTATTTTAAATCCAAGTTGGAAAACCAGGATGCTATAAGCCAAAGGGCCCCAACAGGAAAAATAGTCCAGTGAGAAAAAGGAAACGAGGAAAAATTAAATATTTTAATAAAAGTAACATAGATATAAATATTTCCTATATAAACTATAAAAACTTTAAGAAAAGAAGAGGAAGAGAAATAAGATAGAATAGTGTGCCCGAGTGTACCCTCGAGCAAGAGAACTCTAGCCCAAGACAGTGGAAGACCATAGTACAAAGGCTATAGCATTACCCAAGACCAGAGAACAATGGTTTGATTTTGGAGTGTCCTCCTAGAAGAGCTGCTTACCATAGCTAAAGAGACACTGAACAATTACAGTGCAGTAATTAACCCCTTAGGTGAAGAAGAATTGTTTGGTAATCTCAGTGTTGACAAGTGTATGAGGACAGAGAAGAATCTGTAAAGAATATGCCAGACTATTCCTTGTATTTGTAAGCAAATGGAAAATGAGCCGTAACCAGAAAGAAGGATCCAATGTAGTACTATATCATTACTGCTTAATGTCTCCAGTCCTTTGGAAAATGTATATGGCCCTACAACTAGCATTCTGCAGCTTTGTTTCCTGAGCGGACTCAGGGGCGAATCCTCAAGGACCCAAAACCATAAGACTAAGCTCTCTTTATAGATTTATTCTTTGAACAGGAAGACGCAATTGGAGATTTCTTTAGAATAAACCAGGAAAAGTAACTAAGGCAGTCTTCAAAGTGCATGAAATTCCATATACAGTAATTGTTGTGATTTCAACTATTATGGATAGACGCTTGTGGTGGTCGATGTGGTAACGTCCCTGAATGGTGATCGCCAGACGGGTGTTCGAGTCCCGCTCAAATACGTTAGGTTCCTTTGGTTGCCGCAACCTCACCATCCTTGTGAGGTAAGGATGGGGTTTTTTGGGGAGCCTATAGGTCTATCTGCAGAGTCATAAGCAGCCATTGCCTGGCACTCCGTGGTCCTAGCTTGGATGGAGAGGGGGCTTAGGAGCTGATCATATGCATTTATGGTCAGTCTCTAGGGCATTGACCTGTTTGAAAGGGCAATGTCACTGTCCCTTGCCTCTGCCATTCATGAGTTACCTTTAAAAAAGGAGAAATTTGCAAAATAACACCATAGATCACATGACTGTACTCCTTTGTATTACCCCATTAATAAAAACAATCGAGATCAAGGTCTCAGATTTAACAGAAAAAAAAGGACCAGAATATAACACAAATTCTGACTCACGTGAAAAAGACTTGTCGATGGGGCTACTATCAAAAAAAAAAAAAAAAAAAAAATCTGTAAATTGACTCATGTGTTTTACAGAGCAGTCAGAAGATTTGATAATAGGGTTTTGACCCTTTCATATGTCACCTAAGTGTTTTCCTGCCCTCTTCGGCAAGAATGTTGCATATTGATCAATCACATGCAGGTACTTAAGTGGCCTCACGAGGACTAGAAAAATCATGCAGTCATTGAAATGGCTGGTAGGTTTGATCAGAAAGAGCAAAGGAATCTTTAAATTTTTTGGAAGCTGCTGATTTTTCATGACATTGGCATCTATATTTGTTTCCAATCTTAGCTTATGTAATACATAACTGGAAAACAAATGTGAATTTTATCTTTTAGATTATAAATCAAAATAATTTTTTTGTATTTGTAATTATATTATACTCCTCCCAAAGTGTAGACTCAAAGTACAGAAATGATATCCGTTTATAATTGCCATAAGATGATGATTGTAATGAATACATTCTTATCTGATTTGGGCTTCAAGTATTATGCCAAAAAGCGAAAAATGTTCAATAATAATTGATTTCTTTCTCACTAGGTAAAAAGTGGAATATGATCTTTCTCTCAATATGTAAAATGTGGAACATGATCTTTCTCTCAACAAGTAAAATGTGGAATGTGATCTTTCTCTCAATATGTAAAAAATGCAATGTGATCTTTCTCTCAATACGTAAAAAATGCAGTGTGATATTTCTCTCGATATGTAAAATGTGGAATGTGATCTTTCTCTCAATATGTAAAATGTTGAATGCGATTTTCGCAGATTTTTCCTTCGAGTCTCGAAAGTTTTGCTCAATAACAACAAAGAAACTGAAGACTTTTTTGTTTTCTAAGAGCTTCTATAATGGGGATTTGGCAATAAACGTGCAATATGCGGTGTGAAATGCTAAATGCCTGGAAATGTATACGATAAACTGAATGCAAAAATCCCGTAGAGTAGGGTTCCCATGCTGTATATGACCAGAAAAACAGCCCTCAAAGTGAACCAAGTAAAGATAATGAAGAAGATAATCCTGCTACTCAACTAAAGGTTTAAAGGTTAAGTCGAACATGAATGGCAGAAGCAAGGGACAGTGACATTGCCTTACCAAGCAGGACAATGCCCTAGAGACTGACCATATATACAAATGATCAGCGAACAAGCCCCCTCTCCACCCAAGCTAGGACCAAGGAGGGCCAGGCAATGGTTGCTGATGACTCAGCAGATAGACCTATAGGCTCCCCCAAACCCCCCTCCTTAGCTCTCAAGGATGGTGAGGTTACAGCGACCAAAGAAACTAACGAGTTTGAGTGGCACTCGAACCCCAGTCTGGCGATCACCAGTCAGGGACGTTACCACATCGGCTACCACAACCTTTAAATCAACAAACTCGTAAGCCAACTCACCTGAGAGTCCACCATATGTCGAAGCACATGACATTCAACCAGAAGAAAGCAGCTAAGAAGCTCAACTGCATCACAGATGCTGCAAAGATTAAAATTCCATCATCTCAGAGGTATTGCAATACTTTTGTGATATGACAAAGAAAATCTACTGTCCTAAAGGTATCAATATCCATTATCAAGGATATTTGCTATTATATGAAAGTCAATGTGGGTTACTTTATAACAACTGTTTTAGAAACAGACAGGGAATATTTCTAAAAATATCACACTTAGTCTTTGCTTTACTTATCTAAGGTTATTTATCCATGCAACCGTCCCACAAATACTAATACATCGCCCTTAAATTCTTAAATATGTTTCAAAAACAAAGCTGGTCCTCTAGGTAATTATGAACTATAGGCTGATCCCAAAAATACGAACAATTGTCTATTATCTTACCCATGAACTTGCAGCCGATATTGTCTGCTTTCTTTGAGAACTGGTGCACAGCGAAAAGGGTGAGGAAGGCAATAAACAAAGCAAACACGTGAGACAAAATACATTTCCCGTGCACCTTTGCATGCATATCTGGAATGCATAGATACACACACAAGGTAATCCCCAGGAATATTGCTGAAAGAAAAACCAGATATGGCTGAAAACTTCGCTGCAGTTCGTGACATGAATCCTTCACCGCGCAAACGAGAGCCATGTTAAATCCATCTCCATTTTCGGATTCAACACAGTATTTAGTTGGAGGGTAAGGCTCTGGAAAGGCGGCCGAGTACAGGCTGCCATTTTGAAGTACCTTGAATTCACTTTGATTCATCCGGTATACTTGCTCGCATAAGGGTAGCCCATACACAACAGCCAGGTCCTCGGGCTTGTCTACAGGATTCAAGGTTTTGACGTCATAAAATGATGGCAATGGTGAACTATGATTTGGATAGGATTGACAGCCCTCATCATTAGAGTATTCGTTTTCTTGACAGCACTTCCTAATGCATGTCTTCCCTGAGCAAGTCTTTTCGTGCTCCTTTTTTTTATCCCTGATGCAAAATTTAGCAAGATATACTGGGGTATTTTCACTTCCGGTTCGAACGCCTATACAATAGTCCCCGCTATGGGAAATACTTTCTATAAAAAGAGATGGAGTCCACGAGGAATGCATGCTTGTATCAGCATTGACCGACATCATCGCATCTTTATCATTGAGTTCTATTATAATCATTTCTTCTATATCTGTGCAGGAAATATTTTGAAGAGAAATGCCGGTCTCGGAAGGCCACCTCGAGGTCTGGTTCTGTAACATAACTGGTGGTGAGAAATTGTTGCCACTTGTGCTTGTGGCGCTGCAACTCCCGTTAAGATCAAGTGAATGTCCTAGTGGACAACAGCTCGGTACAGTTGGAGGTTCCATGCATATCCGTGGCACAACAGTACTGGATTTACCTGAAAGCAATAGTGTTCAAGTTCATAAAAAATGACAAAAAATTTCCCGGTGTCAATCAAGTATAAATCAGAGTATTGAAAATATCTCTCTACATCAATTTCTACATTCTTTTTCAGAACAAACTTCACCTACAGTAACATTATAGGATATGTCCAAGTTATCTAAACCCAGCCAATATGGAATCATACTTTTTGACTCACGTTTTTCACAAGCGGTTCCATTCCACGACTCGTCTATTTCGCAGAAGCATTTCTGAAGAACAACTCTGTGCGTTGTAGATTCCGTCTCATTTGACTGGATTTCAGATTCGTCAGCAGATGTAACGTAACTAACGTTACGCGGCAAACTAATCGTATTCACACTAATTGCTGAAGCAATGGTGGCACTTTGTATCAGCAATACCATAAAGATCGTTGATGCCGACATTGTACAGTAATTGGATTTGGAATGGCAATTTTATATCTATCATCTGCTTTTCCTAATTCTGAATTAACTAAATGTTAGTCACCAATGAGAATGCCAGTGTGCTCTGTCGTGCATCAACCAAGAACAAATTTAGCTAATTTGAAAAAGTTAGAAACTTTAATTTCTTAACGATTCAAATCGCTAATTTATTGGCGAAGTTCTGCTAGACGGCCTTGCGCAAAATGGGCGCATTTCTGTTAAGCAACCTCTTCCTTTCCCTGAAAGAAACAAGAATTGAATGAAATTACTTACTGCTATAAATCTGGCGGTTTTCAATACAATTACATATATCTACAATTTATATAAACCAGTTATTATCAAAGAATCTATTGCAATTACACATTGCTACTGAGTATCTAAATCATTTTAGAACAAAGACTTTCTTGTTGGTAGCTTTGGCCATTTAAAGGATAAAAGATTTTAAATTTCTTAAAAAGTAAATGGAAGGTATTTTTCATAGCGAGAGCAAATAAAACTAGTTTTTAAAACCTTATCTAGTATTTACTGAGATCTCAACTCTATCTGTCTCCCTCCCCTGTCTACTGGCGTCTGTCTCAGATCAGCTCATCCTCTATCTCAACCGGCTCACAAGTCGCGACAAAAACATGAATTAATAATTCACGTGAATACTTAGTGTTAGCCAATATCAGAAACTTCCAGTTTGTCAAAAAATATTTACTAAAATCAAACTAAGATTATTTGACTTTTGATTGATGCAAACTTTGATCCTTCTCATGTAAGTCAATTTGCAGCCAAAAATAAGAAAAATGCAAATAATATTTTTCTTTTATTGTTGTATATTGAGTTTTCGTGTAGCGATAGTTTTCTTTGATGGGGCCGTGTAAGATTTTTGCTTCGCATGAAAGTGATTTTTCTGTTATTGTAAGGCTCTAATACATTGTATTATATTAAGAAAGGAAACCAACTAAAACAAAGGGTTCATATAATGTAATGAAGTTATTTTATGACTAATAAGTGAAGACCACTAAAAATATTTCCCTTGATGGATATCTATTATATAAAACATAAAAAGAAAGGCACTTCACACTTAAAAAGCGTGGAATGTAACTTTTGAAAAATTACAGTTTTGCAATCCTTGGAAAAGGGGCGTTTTGTGAGGCTTGTAATATTAAAAAAATATATATATATTTTGTGAGCCTTGTAGTACTTGAAAAATAACAATTTGGGACACCTGTAACACTTAATAGAAGAGTGTATATGAAGCTTTTGATACCTGAAAAAAGGATACTGCAATATTTGAAAAAGGACACCTTGTTAAACTTGTAACACTTGAAAAGGGATTCTTTACAAGACTTGTAATACTTGAAAAAGGATTCTTTACGAGACTTGTAACACTTGAAAAAGGATTCTTTACGAGACTTGTAACACTTGAAAAACAAGTCTTTACGAGACTTGTAGCACTTGAAAACGGATTCTTTACGAGACTTGTAACATTTGAAAAAGGATTCTCAACGAGACTTGTAACACTTAAAAAGGGATTCTTTACGAGACTTGTAACACTTGAAAAAGGATTTTTTACGAGACTTGTAACACTTGGAAAACAAGTCTTTACGAGACTTGTAACACTTGAAAAAGGATTCTTTACGAGACTTGTAACACTTGGAAAACAAGTCTTTACGAGACTTGTAACACTTGAAAAAGGATTCTTTACGAGACTTGTAACACTTGAAAAGGGATTCTTTACGAGACTTGTAACACTTGAAAAAGGATTCTTTACGAGACTTATAACATTTGAAAAAGGATTCTCTACGAGACTTGTAACATTTGAAAAGGGACTCTTTGCGAGACCTGTAACACTTGAAAAAGGATTCTTTGCGAGACTTGTAACACTTGGAAAACAAGTCTTTACGAGACTTGTAACACTTGAAAAGGGATTCTTTACGAGACTTGTAACATTTGAAAAAGGATTCTCTACGAGACTTGTAACATTTGAAAAGGGACTCTTTGCGAGACCTGTAACACTTGAAAAAGGATTCTTTGCGAGACTTGTAACACTTGAAAAAGGATTCTTTACGAGACTTGTAACATTTGAAAAAGGATTCTCTACGAGACTTGTAACACTTGAAAAGGGATTCTTTACGAGACTTGTAACATTTGAAAAAGGATTCTCTACGAGACTTGTAACATTTGAAAAAGGATTCTCTACGAGACTTGTAACACTTGAAAAGGGATTCTTTACGAGACTTGTAACATTTGAAAAAGGATTCTCTACGAGACTTGTAACATTTGAAAAGGGATTCTTTACGAGACTTGTAACATTTGAAAAAGGATTCTCTACGAGACTTGTAACATTTGAAAAAGGATTCTCTACGAGACTTGTAACATTTGAAAAGGGACTCTTTGCGAGACCTGTAACACTTGAAAAAGGATTCTTTGCAAGACTTGTAACACTTGAAAAAAGATTTTTTACGAGACTTGTAACAATTGAAAAAGGATTTTTTACGAGACTTGTAACATTTGAAAAAAGATTCTTTACGAGACTTGTAACACTTGAAAAGGGATTCTTTACCAAATTTGTAACACTTGAAAAAGGATTCTTTGCAAGACTTGTAACACTTGAAAAAAGATTCCTTGTGAAGCTTGTAATACTTGCAAAAAGATTACTTTGTGAAGGTTGTAACATTGGAAAAAAAAGATTCTTATTGTGACTTTTAACACTTGAGAATTGTGACACTTGAAAAGAGTCACTTTATGAGGCCCGTAACATTGGAAAAAGGATTCTTTGTGAGACTTGTAACATGTGAAAAAGGGCACTTTGTGAGGTTTGCAATAAGTGGAAAAGGATACTTAGTGAGACTTATCATATACAAAAAATAGTGAGGATCATAAACTTACAAAATGGCACTTGAAAAAAGTCGCTTTGTGAGGCGTTTGGTACTTGACAAAGGATGCTCTCTAAGGTTTGTAATATTTGAAAAAGAATACTTTTTCAGCACTTTGACATTTGAAAAAGGACTCTTTGCGAGGCTTATAACACTTGTGAAAGGACACTTCGTGAGGCCTATAACACTTGAAAACACGCTTTTTTTAGGGTTGCATTATTTGAAAAGGGGTTCTTTGTAAGTGTTTTAGCCCTTTAAAAACGCACTTTCCAAGGCTTGTAACACTAAAAAAGGAAGCTTAGTAAGGCCTGTAACACTTGAAAAATTGGGTTTTGCTGGGCATACTTCATTTGACGTGTACCACTTGCAAAGGGATATTTCATAAGGTTTTTATCACTCAAAGAATTACGGTTTTTTAAACCATTAACGCTTGATAAAATATGCTTTTTGAGGCTTGTTTGAAAAGCTCCACTTTTAGCTCTACGTTTTTCTTCTGTCCACCGTAGTAAAATGTCTACTTTTCTACTTCAGCCACTTCACATTTTAATCCCTTCCTTCTCATTATTACTTTTAATTGGTCTTATTCTTGTTTTTTGGAGGAGTGCAGAACCAGTGACATAAAATGCGTAAGCATTGTTAATATTATTATCATTATATTAATATTATTATTATCATTATTACTATCATTTGCTAAGCTACAACCCTAGTTGGAAAAGCAGGATGCTATAAGCCAAGGGGGTCCAACAGGGAAAATAGCCTTGTGAGGAAAGGAAACAAGGAAAAAGGAAATATTATAAGAACAGTAAAAACGTTAAGATAAATATTTCCTATTTAAAGAATAGAAACTTTATCAAAACAAGAGGAAGAGAAATAATATAGAATAGTGCGCCCGAGTGTACCCTCAAGCAAGAGAACTCTAACTCAAGACAGTGGAAAACCATGGTAGAAAAGCTATGGCTTTACCCAAGATTAGGGAACAATGATTTGATCTTGGAATATCGACCTAGAAGATATGCAGAGCTATCTGTGTACAGTGAATTGTGCAGTGCAAGCAGAGTATAGTATCTGTAACACTATAAAATTGGTGTTGGTGCTGTCCAACATTCTACTCTGCTCGCTTCATCAGCTACTAATCTCAGGGTACAGTTCTCTTCCTTAAGGGTACACTCGTCCACACTATCCTATCTTATTTCTCTTCCTCTTTTTCTCCTGAAGTTTCATAGTTTACATATGAACGATTTATCTTAATGTGGTAACTGTTCTTAGAATATTTCATTACTTCTCTTGTAGTTTGACTATATCATGTTTCCTTTCTTCACTGGACTATTTTTCCCTGTTTGAGCCCTCAAGTTTATAGCATTCTACTTTTCTAATTAGGGTTGTAGCTTAGCTAATAATAATAATAATAATAATAATAATAATGGTGATGTTTTCTGTACAAGTCAACACACTTCATATCACATACACAGTTATAAAAATCCCTAATTTTAATTGGATATTCTCCGTAAAAATATACTGTTCTCAGCCGTATTCCAGTAAAATACGGGCGACCGTAATTTTACCATAATTTGCTATTATCTTTTATGGGTTGGTGACCGTAGTATCACTCTTTTACGTCAATATACCCGTTTTTAAAACGGTAAAATTCCTGGAATAAATGTTGCCAGACATTCACCGTGTTTTTTTTTTTTTTCTTTTTTTTTTTTGTAAATTTTTAAATGCGTACAAATACTGCATTACGTACATCTGTTTTGTTCTTATGGGTGATCTGGTGTTTCATTTCTATGATTAGCACACTACCGAAATACGGAAAGGTTCCTCTTAGCAACTGGAGACAATCAGACGTTTGACGGATCTGGAGCATACCAACCTTTAGGTGGGTAACTCTCTCAAGCCACGTAACTCCACTTACTCACCGATAACATCACCTGAGAACATGAAACCGGTGTGGTCAGAAAAAGAAAAAATAACTTTAAATACTAATGTCACTTGCCGAACAATCAAAATTAAAAAAAAAAAAAAAAAAAAAAATTTAATCATGTGGTCGACATGCCACTGACATGGCATACGAGGCAATATCCCAATCTTTATTATTATTATTATTATTATTATTATTATTATTATTATTATTATCATTATTGTTATTATTATTATTTGCTAAGTTGCAAATCTAGTTAGAAAAGCAAGATGCCATAAGTCCAAGAGCTCCAAAAGGGAAAATAGCCCAGAGAGGAAAGGAAATAAGGAAATAAATAAATATGAATCGCTATTGCTCTTTAAGTTACTTCCACTTATACTTCTGTCGTTATCTACAGTAAGAAAATATCATGTCAAAACGATCATGAGAAGCCTTTTATTAAGTAGCTAAAAAATAGTATTTCATTCCATGACGAAATGAAAACCAATGATTGTCACATTTGGGATACGTTTAGTCATAACGGTGTGACTGGATGATTGTGGCCCGGTAAATAATAGAGAGCCAAGGGTAAAACTATCCTATAAAAAACAGGCAGTCAAGAAAGACCAGTGATGAGAATGAAAATGAAAGAAAGTGGATTCACATGTAATGGAAAAATCCGTTTTTCTTTTTTTTTTTTTTTTTTTTTTTCTTTTTTTTTTTTTTTTGGTGAAATAGAATGATTATAAACACTGCAGTCAAATATTCGTTCCATAAAACATTTAATGAAATGACACCAGTTATCTAAGATTTTGTGCCAAACTTACAAAATCCTTTAACGTTTCTTTTCCTATTTTTCGAACATATTTCTTTTTGCGCAAGGAATTAATGGTGTGTATGAAATCACGACAAATTCAACTGAAATTTATATGATTAAAAATATTAATATAAATCAAAACTTAAAGCTGTTTGTAAAGTTTTTCTTTAGTGTGATATCTAAAAAAAAACTTTGTTTACCTTATCTTATATATTAGTGTTTAGATGCTCCAAAAACGAATTAGATAGATTAAAACTAAAATAAAATCTAGATTTTTTCAGTTTCTTCATCTTAATCATTGTGCTTTATTGCTATTATTACTTTATTACTATCATCACTGCTATTGCTATCACTATTACAATTACCATCGCTGTTACTATTGCTATTATTACTATTACTATTATTACTATTATTATTTTTGGGTGAGCGCCAGCGAAGTGACCTAGCAGAAGTGGATCTCGCGTGGTGAAGCAACAGGTGACTTTTAGACTTCGGCCTTACTAATCGTTTCAGACTTTTTTTTATCAACTGTTCTATATAAAATCATTTCTTTGATGTCGGATAGTCTATGAAAAGTCTATCCCGAGGTAAGAAAGTATTTGATAAAGAAAAGTCTATGAAAAGTCTATCCCGAGGTAAGAAAGTATTTGATAAAGAAAAGTCTATGAAAAGTCTATCCCGAGTTAAGAAAGTATTTGATAAAGAAAAGTCTATGAAAAGTCTATCCCGAGTTAAGAAAGTATTTGATAAAGAAAAGTCTATGAAAAGTCTATCCCGAGTTAAGAAAGTATTTGATAAAGAAAAGTCTATGAAAAGTCTATCCCGAGTTAAGAAAGTATTTGATAAAGAAAAGTCTATGAAAAGTCTATTCCTAGGTAAGAAAGTATTTGATAAAGAAAAGTCTATGAAAAGTCTATTCCGAGTTAAGAAAGTATTTGATAAAGAAAAAGTCTATGAAAAGTCTATTGCGAGGTTAGAATATCTTGCTGCTTTGTATAGTGCATTCAAGAACATGCCTCTCTCTCTCTCTCTCTCTCTCTCTCTCTCTCTCTCTCTCTCTCTCTCTCTCTCTCTCTCTCTCTCTCTCATACACTGCCCTGATCTCTTTCGCGTCACGATCTGAACTTATATTTTTTCTTCTTACCAACTCTTAACCTGTCCGATATTTTTTTTTTT
>NC_090748.1:11306303-11363803 GCF_036898095.1 Palaemon carinicauda
ATGCTTTCTATTTGAAAAGAAAAAATTATAGACCGTAAGGAACATATCTGAGTTGGGAGAAAGTACTGATCAAAATGAGTGTGTTCTATCATTCACTAATAAAAGAGACTATGAAAATAAAACAGTTATCAAATATCAATAATGGAGGTAGTCAAAGAGGCGGGCGGCTTCCATGCGGAATTTGCCTAACCATCGACATAGTTCCTACACATGAAAAAGTAATTGTATATATATATATATATATATATATATATATATATATATATATATATATATATATATATATATATATATACTATATACATACATATACATACATAATATGTACCTAGTAGAGTAAAAGCTTCAACATTTTTAACCAAAATTGACTCACTTTCCAAATTTTCTGATTCCATATCTCCTCACCTGTCCTTCACGATGGCGTCCCAAATTCTTTCACCTATTTCTACATACCTTTTGCTTGTGTTACTTGATCAATTTTTATCTTCGAAGATTAAAGGGTGCCCCTCTTTTTTTCTTTCCCTTTTCCTTACCTTTTAACTCCTTCCCTTTCCTTCTTTTTCCAACCCTCTCTGTCTCTCTTCGAACTTATTTCATTACCTATTTACCTTTTCTCCTTCATATTCCTTCTACTCATCTTACACCGTCTCTTTTGATTAGCTAATTAGATTCAACTTCTTCAGCCATAATGGAAATGAGATCTTAACACCTATCATCACCATCAACATCATCAATCGTTGCTAGTCCACTGCAGGATAAAGGCCTAAGACTTGTCCTTCCACTCGCATCTGTTTATGGTCTTTCTATGCCAGTCTATGCCAACAATTTTTCTTAGCTCATCAATACATCGTCTTCTCTCCCATTCCCTGCTTCTTTTGCAATCTCTAGGGACCCATTCTGTTATTCTTCTTGTCTATCCGTGATTCCGTTATCTGTCATTATCATTATAAGTCCAGCTCATGTCCATGCCTTTTTCTTTCATGTTAGAATATCCTCTTCTTAATTTGCTCTAGTATCCATACTGCTATTTTTCTGTCTCTTAGTGTTATTCTCTTCATTATTCTTTCCATAGCTCTTTAAGTTGTAGCAAGCTTCTTTTCTAAGGTTTTAGTGAGGTTCCAAGTTTCTGATGCTTAAGTTAATACAGGTCGGACCATCTGATTAAATAATTTCGTTTTAGAGAAAGTGATATTTTACATTTCTTAATTTCCTTTTGTTTACCAAAAGCTCTCCATCCTATGCTTATCCTTCTTTGAATTCTAATATCGTCCTTGGGAAACATTTGCTGTCTTTTATTAATATGTATATTCATTCATAATTCCTTCAGGTTTGTCCATGACCCTTTTTTGTCGTCTCTGGATTTTCATAAAACATTATCTTAGTTTTACTCATATTCATTTTCACCCTTACATTTCTGCTTTCTCTATTCAACTATTCTATCACCTTTTGCAATTCTTCCTATTATTCACTACGCACAATTATGTCATCTGCAGATCTTAAGTTGTTGAGGTATTCCCAATTTATAATAATTCCTACATTTTCCCAATCTAAATGCTTAAAGACTTCTTCTAGCCTTATAGGATAGCGCTTCATTCTCTAGCAAACTTATGTTCAGTAAATCGTTCCCGAAATACCTCATTTAACATGTACCGGCAAGCAAAGGTTATCTCTCGTTGCTATTAATGACAATATTGATAACAATGTGACCCTATGTAAATAAAATTAGGCTTTTAAGGGAAGAGTTTACAGAACAAAAGTTATTCAGAGATAAGCTGTCTCATATAAGACTATCCCAACTTTGAAAAAATTAACAAAATCTTTAGCTTTAACATTGTTGGAGGATACTTCGAAATTTTTAAGACCTCCCCAGGATTGCGTGGCTTAAGATGTTTCATTTCCGTTATAGATGAAAAGGTTTAACCTAATCAGCCAATCAAATATCTTGTACTCAATGGCATGAACAATTCCATTCCAATTCTTTGATTAAAGGAAAGTTATCCAATATGCAAAAATCATCATAGTTGTGTAGCTACCAAGATACCGGTAGGATTCAGAAAACATGACTCTTGTTAACTTATGACGCAGTATTAATGAGAGCTGTTCTAATTGCATTCAGCTTTAATATGGTGCCTCATTTATCCTTTTCCTTATTATAGATGGATGCATGGATTTATAGAATTTGGGTCACTGGGATCGGGAGACCATTCATCCCTGAGGTACAATTGCATCGTAAAAGGACTGTCTCAATAAGTTGGACAACACCGGAGTAAAAATGAGGGCTAAAAAGTGGGTGCAGGCTACCAAGAAGCTGAAGGGACGCTAAATAGTAATGCCACTTGCTAATTATTGAGACTAGATCTTTCCTGTCAGGGTAATTCTTACATGAAAAGTGATAAGTGGCCCAATTATTTCATGAAATTCCTCATGTAAAGGCTAGAGCTTATTTATTCCCGTCTTGCAGACCTTTTGCATGAAAACCAATGATTGGACCCCTTAATTCAAAAGGTAACACATGCCAATGTTGGAGCCAAGATTCCCAGATCCTGGTGACCAATTGCATAAAAAATAATGAAAGGAACTCTCGTTTGAAAAAAAAATACTATATGATAATTCAGAAGCCTAGAACCTCTCGTCTTGCATAACTTTTACATAAAAAGCAGCGAATAGACCCATTAGTTAAGAAAAACAAAAATACTGCCTACCACTGCCAGATCCTAGATCCTACTTTCTTGGAAACCAGCGACATGGCCCCCTTATTTCTTAAGGCTGAGGTCAATCTAAAACGAACGAACGCACCTGAAAAGCAACAACCAGACCCCTTATTTAAAGAAATGAAATAAGAACCACAAGACAATGCTGGATACTAAGCATATATCCTCTCCTCTTGGAGACCCTGTGCTAGATTCTGGATCCTCTCTTTCTTGATGTTTTGTAGTGAAATGCAGTGACTTAATCATATTCTAAGTTCATTGAATCAGAACCTCTTTTATTTCAAAGGATTCCCTTTATCTTTAGGTTGAGATCTACGATAAGAAATTTCACAGGCATCGATGTCCCATCTCTTGTTGGATGATTGAGCAAATCTAATTTTTGAGCTTCAAACAGGCATTCAAAGTTTATTATTATTATTATTATTATTATTATTATTATTATTATTATTATTACTTGCTAAGCTACAACCCTAGTTGGAAAAGCAGGATGCTATAAGCCCAGGGGTCCCAACAGGGAAAATAGCTCAGTGAGGAAAGGAAAAAAGGAAAAATGAAATATTTTAAGAATAGCAACAACAATAAAATAAATATTTCCTATATAAACTATGAAAATTATAACAAAACAAGAAAGAAAGAAATTGGATAGAATAGCGTGCCCGAGTGTACCCTCAAGCAAGAGAACTCTAACCCAAGACAGTGGAAGACCATGGTACAGAGGTTATGGCACTACCCAAGACTACAGAACACTGGTTTGATTTTGGAGTGTCCTCCTAGAAGGGCTGCTTACCATAGCTTAAGAGTCTCTTCTACCCTTACCAACTGGAAAGTAACCACTGAAAAATTGCAGTGCAGTAGTTAACCCCTTGGGTGAAGAAAAATTGTTTGGTAATCTCAGTGTTGTCAGGTGTATGAGGACAGAGGAGAATCTGTAAAGAATAGGCCAGACTATTCGGTGTATGTGTAGGCAAAGGGAAAGTGAGCTGTAACCAGAGATAAAGATCCAATGTAGTTCTGTTTGGCCAGTCAAAGGACCCCATAACTCTCTAGTGGTAGTATCTCAACGGGTGGCTTGTGCCCTGGCCAACCTACTACCTATGAATAAATTGTTTAATGTTTATTCATTAAACAAAATTATTTAAAAGTAATGAATGTTCCCAACACATTTTGTCTATCACCTCGGGGCGAGGGTTGGGTGTAGGTGGACTGGCTCACTCTCGTTAATTTAACATGTTATAAACAAGGTCTTGGTTGTAGGCATAGCTGTTTTGTGCGAATTGTTTCATATTCTGTTTATTTACATTATTCATTTTATATTTTCCTACTAAAGATTTTTTTTTTCAAAAGGAATAAACCATGAATATGTCAATATACATCTTAGAATACTAATGTTTGCAATCATAGCCAATCTTTAAAAAAAAAAAAAAAAAAAAAAAAAAGGGCCTGCCACTTCTATTTCCCCAAAAGAACACGAATTCATATGATGCAGCAAGCGAACTCTTGTAAGGCCAAAGTGATATATCTTAATTGAAGGAAATTTTGTGTTTTTATACAGATTCCTAATAGATATTTATATGTTTATGATAACGTAAGCCATCTTATGTTTATGTTGGACACCCTGGAACCGCTTCTCGCCATAGCCACCTCCCTCATCAGTAACACCAAACCTAACGTCTAAAATTCAATGAAAGTTCATAATATTTCATGATTTGGCTTTATTTAGTATTTAAAGAATGCTTATATACTCTTAAAATGGTAACATATATTTGTCTAATACTTTATTCCCCTTGTTTTAGGAAAGGATTATACAATAGGTTTTTCATTAAATAGCTCCCAACATCCATCAATTCTTTGAGGCATGAAGATTTGTTCGTATTACGTAGTTTTTTTTTCAAAATAATAACAATATTTTAATAATACTAAACGCTATCATCAGGGTTTTAAACTATGAGACATATGTCTCTTCATAGAGCCAGATTTAAAAGAAGAATTCTATTTCCCAGACAGGAGGAAGCTAACGCTTCTAGGATAATCAATCTTAAGAAATTCAAGATACGTTATTTAAGAAAGATAAAACAGTAACCCTTACTATGCTATCCAAACTGAAACCCTAATTCTAACTAAACCATGATTTCACCTAAATTATACCTAAAATATTGTCTGCATTTTCCACAATTAGCCTAAAGCTACGTTTAAAATGTTGTTGGCTTGATCCAAAATTGGTATTCCTTCTTGACTTATAGTTGTCTGATGGTCGTTCTTTTAGGTTAAATGGATAGTGAATAATTACATGTCCTGATCACAGATTTTACAAATAAGCTATTTCATATAAACAATTAAAAATTATATATAGCTATGTTAACTGGGCATGGACTAAAGGATAATTTTTTTTTTGTTTCTTCAATTATAAAAAGTTAAATGAATCCAATATTTACATCTCTGTCCACTGCCGAATAGGGGCCAGTGTTGCAAGTATGAATACGAAAGTACCCTTTGGATACATTTTGATGTTGCATGTACATTTTTACGACGCTGGACAAAAGGATACGAAATTGAATAAAGAGGCCAAAAATTGATACATTTTACTATTTATTTTAAAGAATTGGATACTATTTACAGCCACATTGTTGCAGGCATTATTTTTCACAGAAAGTAAAACCAATCAAAACTCATAAATACTACATCGCTCCCAATCGTATGATAGATCAACTGTTTTTTAAGTGGGGGTTTGGGGGACAGGAATGAACACGTTCTGGGGCTTATTCATGAATCACAATACGGTGTGTGCAATAAAGAATGGCGGTCACTTACTTTTCATGAAGAATCATTGACTACTTCCAATAACCCCGCTGAGTTTGGGTGTCCAGTTCAAAGACTTTAAAATTAGTGATGGAACACTTTTGTTCCCAAATCTGTCAAAATTTATGTTATGTCTTTCAGTTCTCCCTTATTCTTCTGCTGCAGTGGAGAGAATAATTTCTCAGGTCAAGTAATAAAGACAGACACAAGAACTAAGTTGAATACTGAATCAGTAAATGAACTGATATTAAGCAAAGACAACGGGGAAGCAGTTAATTGCTATACATGGGACCCTAGTAATTTGATAATAAACTGCCCAAAACGTATTCAAGAAATGATAAACAGGGAAGCATATGCAGCTGTATGGGCAGAAGACGCAAAGATTGTATTTTTGTAGTTTTTTTTTTTTTTTTTTTTTTTTTTTTTAGTTAAGGTTTACATATCATCGTATTGTGCAGTGTTAGTGTATTGCATGTAACTTCATTATATTTTTGTTCATACAAACCATTAATAAGTATAATATTTTTTGAAGATTTAAACAATAGTATAAGTTTCGCTCCAAATTTGTAGTGTACGGCTGTACGTCGCTGTACAATAAACCACCAAGCAGCAGATAGCAACTTGACTGTCGGCTGTAAGATGTCTAGCAATAGGGTAAGAATGAAAGAATTTTAATAAATGAAAATTACTTTTCTTAAACACATCCTCATTCACTATAAAGCATTTTCAAAGAGAATATACTGGATACATTTTGGATACTATTTCATATTACTTGGATACGTTTTGTACATTCTGTCTACGTTTTTGGATACATTTAGATTTTTCCCACTTGCAACACTGATAAGGGCGTCAAACCTTTCGCCCGGGGATGGGGCCTTGGCCAGACCAGGAACAAGTTCCCAGAGAAACATTAATTCAACATTGGAACTTTTTCAGAACTTTGAACTGGATCGAATTAACTCACATTATACTTAGAGTTAATTTGATGCGTTTATTCAGAGGACATAGGTCATCTTTACCTATGTCCTCATCAAGGTCACACCAATACACTCCCTACCCTCACATGCCAACCTGTCTGGCAAACATCCTGTTCAGGGAATTTCTTTCCTACAATCTGCGGGCGAAGTATTTGTATCTATCAGGCTGCACTTGGTTCCTACATCGAGAATCGAGCGAATACGTTTCTCTAGATATGCCTTGTCATTTTTATCTTTACCTGCTCATTCTTATCTTTATTTGCAGTTGTTCTTTATTTCCGTTTCAGGATTAGTTTCCTCAGAGGCCTATCGTCCTTGTGAAGGAGGCTTGTAGAAACTTTCTAGATACCAAACCTTATTTCCTTTCCTCACTAGGCTATTTTACCCTGTTCAAGCCCTTGGCCTTATAGTATCTAGCTTTTCCAACTAGGGTTGTAGCTTCGCCTTCGTAGGAAGAGAAATCGCACTAAATAATCTGTTCGTAATCATTAACGCGTGCCGTTGAAATAATACTCATAACAAACATATATTTTTCATTAATTAAAGATCAAAATTACTATTCATTTCTTCAGTATAGAATAATTTTTCCATTTAATTTGTTTGCAAATTTGGACAGCTCCTCTTGGACAAGTCCAATTTTGCCAGAACTAAAGTAGAGAATTTCTCTCTTGAGATTTCTCATTTCTGTTAAGATATATCTTATTCTAGCATTTTTATTTTAAAAATCTTGTTATTTTATTATATTTATCATTACATTTGTATATAAAAGATTTGTCATGCATTTTCAAAGACAGAGTGCAATAGTTTCTTCGGTAATTGACTGAATACCCCAAACCCCCCCCCCCCCCCACCCGCCACCCTCCTATGTTCTTAAAAACTCCAATAGATGGCCTCAGTGAAGCTTTTTTTAGAGTAAATGCGGAGAAAACTTCTGGTTTTGAAGACCATTTTAGGTATTGCTTCTCGATCGACTTAGCCAATAGGGGCACACCATTTAGGTAAACAGTTAGCGAATAGTTGTTTGCTCGTTCAATTACATGAAAGAGTCAGTGGACAGTTAGACAAATTATTCATTTTGAAATGGAGAGCAGAAACAGTAGATATTAAAGGTTTTTCATATCGGTTATTGCAATTATCAAATATGACAGATGTAAAGGCAATGCTCATAATTAATATATTTTGTTACAGACGAAGGCTCAAAAGAAAAAGCCACCAACAATGAATATATCTCTATACATATATTCATTAATGAATCGTCGGCCTTTATAATTTATATAAATAATTATAATGCAAAATTTATAAGTATATTCATATTCATTTTGATGATGAAAAATAGATCTTAAAAGCTCTCGGATTTTAATCCTATGACTGTTATTTTTCCTTAAGAATCATAGTTTTGGATAAGGAATAGGATACTCTTGCAATGATTGAATAAATGTAACACGGAATACACACAACGTGAGCGTGCACGCGCACACACACACACAAACACATACACACACACACACACACACACACACACACACACATATATATATATATATATATATATATACATATATATATGTATATATATATACATATATATATGTATATATATATATATATATATTTATATATCTAAAATTATTATTATTAT
Source organism: Palaemon carinicauda (assembly GCF_036898095.1). NCBI lineage: Eukaryota > Metazoa > Arthropoda > Malacostraca > Decapoda > Palaemonidae > Palaemon > Palaemon carinicauda. Next base: position 11,314,427 of record NC_090748.1, read on the forward strand.
TATTATTATTATTATTATTATTATCATTATTATTATTATTATTATTATTATAATTTGCTAAGCTATAACCCTATTTGGAAAAGCAGAATGCTAAAAGTCCTAGGGCTCCAATAGGAAAAATAGGCCAGTAAGGAAAGGAATTATGAAAACAAATTAATTCCATATGAGATGTAATGAGTAAAATATATCAAATATCTTGAGATCAGTGATACCATTAAAATATAGCTTACATATATAAAGTATGAAAAGAGACTTATGTCAACCTGTCCAACAGAAAAACTTTCGCTGCAAGTTTGAACTTCTGAAGTTCCAGCGAATCAGCGATCCAAATGCCATATTAGGAAGATCACTCCACAATCTGGTCTCATCTGGAAAAAAGCTTCTAGAATTCTTTTTTGTGTTGAGCCTTACTGATGGAGAAGGCAAGACTATTAGAATTAAGTGCATACCTACTGTAGTATTACGTACAGGATGGTACAGGGTGGGGAGATCTGAATTCAAAGGATAGTCAGAATTATGAAAAATTTTATGCAACATGCATAAAGGACTAACGGAATGATGTTGCAAAAGATTAATATCACGATTGAGAACAACAAATTTAATAGACCACAAGTTTGTTCAAAAGAAAAAAACAAAAAAAAAAAAGGTAAGATGAGAGTCAACAGCTGAAGACTAGACAAGAGAACAGTACTCGAAAAAATGAAGGTAGAATGAAAGAATTAAAACATTTCTTCATGATAACTTGATCACCGAAAATCTTTAATTCCTTTCTCAATAAACCAATTTTTAGTGTTATTAAAGGAAATTTGCGATCAATAATCACACCTAGTATTTTACAAGAGTCGCATTGATTTACAGAAACATTATTAATACAGTGAACTGGATGTTAAGGAGCTACTTCGACTTACTTCCAGTCATACTTGAGTTTTGTTAGGATTCAACTTTATGTCCCATAATTTACACCATGCAATAATTTTAGCTAGATCTCTACTAAGTAATACCTACAATGCTCTGTGTGAGGTAGACTGACGGTGTTACCCGATTTACAGGTTCTTAACGAAGACATCTACCAATAACTTCCTTAAATGCTTTTCGAGGTTATAAACCGTGTTGGGTTAATTGAATGATAGCCAGTAAGAGTTGATTTACATCAGGGATCTGCTCCAAGTCCGTGTCTTTCTTGGCCTGGTTATGAATGTGCAATCTCAAGGAATAAGAGATTAATCTCACTGGTGAATTTTGTTTGCTGAATACATAGTATTATACAACGAGAAAAGGGTAGTGGAGTTAGGAATAGAGTAATATAGAAAAGTAATGGAAGACAAATGATTAAAGATCAGTAGAAAGAAGACTGAATACTTAAGTTTTGATGAAGATCAAGACACTGACATCAATATGGAAGGGACAAGGTTGGCCAGAGTAAAAATTATAGGTACATTGGATCAACAATAGCTAAGGACGGATATTAGGATGTAGAAACAGACTACAGAGAGTGCAGGCTGGGTGGGAAAATTGGAGAAAGATTCCAAGTATCTTAAGCGACCATAAAATCAATGAAAAGGTTAAAGGAAGAGTTCAAAAGGGAGTAGTGAGACCTGTTTTGATTTATAGAGCAAAAGAATGGCTGGTAAAGAAAATACAAAAGATATTTGGATGCAGTATAGATGAAAATTTTCAGATATATGGTGCAATGAAAATTGACAGAATCAAAATTAAAGAATAAGAGGAACTACTAAAGTCATAGAATCATCAAAGGCCCAGGAAAAAAGACTGCAGTGGTATGGTCATGCGATGAGAAGGGAAGAGGCATCTGTAAGGAGGAGAGAGATGCAGACGGTGGTGCCTATAGGTGAGAGAGAGAGAGAGGGAGCCAGAGGAAGATCGAAGTGAAGATGGATGAATGTAGTTAAAGAAGATCTAAGAGACAAACAGTTGGCTGAAGAAGATGTGTTTGACTGAACCAGGTGGAGGAAAGCTAACCGAATAGAAGTGGAAAAGGCTGCAGAAGATAAAGACATACAAATGAATATATATATATATATATATATATATATATATATATATATATATATATATATATATATATATTCAAATAAGCCATATATATTTTTGATACATTAATGTCTGGATTCTCTTAACGACCTCGGGATCAGAGCCCCAGGCGAAATCACACAAAGACAAGAGCTTGGCTCCGGCCGGGAATCGAACCCTGGTCGGCAAGCTTGTATAGACAGTGACTAAGCCACTTGGCCAAGTGGCTTAGTCACTGTCTATACAAGCTTGCCGACCAGGGTTCGATTCCCGGCCGGAGCCAAGCTCTTGTCTTTGTGTGATTTCGCCTGGGGCTCTGATCCCGAGGTCGTTAAGAGAATCCAGACATTAATGTATCAAAAATATATATGGCTTATTTGAATATGAAAAACACGTAAAAATGTGCAAAATTTATCATATATATATATATATATATATATATATGTATATATATATATGTATATATGTATATATTTATATATATATATATATATATATATGTATATATATATATATATATATATATATATATATATATATATATATATATATATATATATATATATATATATATGGGGATACCTGGACGGGGTGGAAGGGTTTATGTATCGCCATGATCAGCAAAGATGCACTAGTCTGGGTCACTCAAGTACATAAGCTGATCTACATCCTTAAATAACTCTCCATTCAACGTGATATTCAATATAGCACCACCCTCCCTTCTTTTGCATCTCATAACTTTACTCTTACCCACATCAACTCGCAACTTCCAAACTCTCTTACTAATCGACTCTGCTTCTCCTCCGAGTGTGCAACCAAAACAGTATCATCCACAAACAACAACTGATTCACCTCCCACTCTTGGTCATTGTCTTCTATGAGTTTCAATCCTCGACCAAGCAATTGAACATTCACTTCACACACACACACACACACACACACACACACACATATATATATATATATATATATATATATATATATATATATAAATATATATAGGCATATATATATATATATATATATATATATATGTATGCATATATAAGTATATATCTATATATACAGTAAGTGAGTAAGTAAATATGTTTATCTCTCTCTCTCTCTCTCTCTCTCTCTCTCTCTCTCTATATATATATATATATATATATATATATATATATATATATATATATATATATATATATATATATATATATATATATATATATATATATATTGTAGTGTTTTGTAATAACTCTTCAGACCTTCAATTGAACATTGCATTTTCTTTTATACTTCTCAATATAGGTGGTTGTAGAAGCTGAGAGAGAGAGAGAGAGAGAGAGAGAGAGAGAGAGAGAGAGAGAGAGAGAGAGAGAGAGAGAGAGAGAGCTATTTCTAAGGATAAAAGGTTTGAAGTATAGAAAAGATGGTTTAATTTGTTAAAAAGGCCTATGCCACTTCAAACAGACTTAAGAAAGCAACCTTATTGCTCCTTATCATAAGAACCATTACAGCTTGGAGAATAAAACATCTTGCACTCGTCGTCTTCTGGTTTTTGCATTATAACTAACTCATTAAGCAATCTACTAAAGTACGATTCTCTCTCTCTCTCTCTCTCTCTCTCTCTCTCTCTCTCTCTCTCTCTCTCTCTCTCTAGTGGCAGAAATGTTATAGCTTCAATAAAGATGGTCGCCGAATTCAAATCTATATATTATTTTGGATATACGAGAATTGACAAAAAATGTTTGTTCATGTAGGAATTTAAACCTATGATTTCTCGTCACTTAGAAATGTTACTTTGGAGAAAATTAAAACATTAATGTTGATATTAATTTAACTTATTATTTTCATTTTCATTAAAACCCCTCGTATCGTTTTTGTAAGGACCGATAATGAATCTCCTGTCTCTCTCTCTCTCTCTCTCTCTCTCTCTCTCTCTCTCTCTCTCTCTCTCTCTCTCTCTCTCTCTCTCTCTCTACGTGATTTTAATCTATGCAAGTATCTACCACAATGGCATTTAATACCCAATTCTACCTGTAGGAATGTGTATCCAGTGGAAATTCATTTATAATAAATGCCTCTGGCTGAGCAAGGATTCCAACCTATACCAGGAGTCGAAACAGTGCCTGCAGGGACTACTTTACGATTGGTAAAGTCATCCCTGTAGGGATTGTTGCGGCTCAGGACATAGATTCGAATCCTTCCACAGCCAGAAGCATTTATCAAAAAGGAAAATCTATTGGATACACATTCCTACAGGTAGAATTGGGTTTTGAATGCCATTATGGTAGATATTTACATACACGAATATATATATACATATATATACAGTATATATATATATATATATATATATATATATAATTTTTTTTTATCAAAACACACCATTTGAGGGTTTCGCCCTTACCAAAGGGCTCATCAGGTGAGTTCAGCCAACTTCCATTTTTGAGAAAAACTAAAGTCAGCATGGTTCCCACGACCCTCCTCAACACTACCTCATTTAATCCAAGCAGCATGATGCCAGAAAATAAAGCAAGCTTCGTTAGACCAGGTAATTAAGCCAAACATTTAATCTAATAATGTAGCCTTGTACCTCTCCATCAAAGGATATTTTCTCTTCAAAATAAAGTTCCTTTTTCTCCTCATCTTCTATGGTCCAACTACTTGGTCCTTTTCACTGAGTCAGTACTTTATCCAATGATGAAGGCCTGTACTCCTACATCAAAGGATATTTCCTCTTCAAAATAAAATTCCTTTTTCTCCTCATCTTCTATATTCCAACTACTTGGTCCTTTCCACTGAGTCAGTACTTTATCCAATGATGAAGGCCTGTACTCCTACATCAAAGGATATTTCCTCTTCAAAATAAAGTTCCTTTTTCTTCTCATCTTCTATGGTTCAACTACTTGGTCCTTTCCACTGAGTCAGTACTTTATCCAATGATGAAGGCCTGTACTCCTACATCAAAGGATATTTCCTCTTCAAAATAAAGTTCCTTTTTCTCCTCATCTTCTATATTCCAACTACTTGGTCCTTTCCACTGAGTCAGTACTTTATCCAATGATGAAGGCCTGTACTCCTACATCAAAGGATATTTCCTCCTCAAAATAAAGTTCCTTTTTCTCTTCATCTTCTATGGTCCAACTACTTGGTCCTTTCCACTGAGTCAGTACTTTATCCAATGATGAAGGCCTGTACTCCTACATCAAAGGATATTTCCTCCTCAAAATAAAGTTCCTTTTTCTCTTCATCTTCTATGGTCCAACTACTTGGTCCTTTCCACTGAGTCAGTACTTTATCCAATGATGAAGGCCTGTACTCCTACATCAGAGGATATTTCCTCTTCAAAATAAAGTTCCTTTTTCTCTTCATCTTCTATGGTCCAACTACTTGGTCCTTTCCACTGAGTCAGTACTTTATCCAATGATGAAGGCCTGTACTCCTACATCAAAGAATATTTCCTCCTCAAAATAAAGTTCCTTTTTCTCCTCATCTTCTATGGTCCAACTACTTGGTCCTTTCCACTGAGTCAGTACTTTATCCAATGATGAAGGCCTGTACTCCTACATCAAAGAATATTTCCTCCTCAAAATAAAGTTCCTTTTTCTCTTCATCTTCTGTGGTCCAACTACTTGGTCCTTTCCACTGAGTCAGTACTTTATCCAATGATTGAGGCCTGTACTCATATATCAAAGGATATTTCCTCTTCAAAATAAAGTTCCTTTTTCTCTTCATCTTCTATGGTCCAACAACTTGGTCCTTTCCACTGAGTCAGTACTTTATCCAATGATGAAGGCCTGTACTCCTACATCAAAGGATATTTCCTCCTCAAAATAGTTCCTTTTTTTCTTCATCTTCTATGGTCCAACTACTTGGTCCTTTCCACTGAGTCAGTACTTTATCCAATGATGAAGGCCTGTACTCCTACATCAAAGAATATTTCCTCCTCAAAATAGTTCCTTTTTTTTCTCTTCATCTTCTATGGTCTAACTACTTGGTCCTTTCCACTGAATCAGTACTTTATCCAATGATGAAGGCCTGTACTCCTACATCAAAGAATATTTCCTCCTCAAAATAGTTCCTTTTTTTTTCTTCATCTTCTATGGTCTAACTACTTGGTCCTTTCCACTGAGTCAGTACTTTATCCAATGATGAAGGCCTGTACTCCTACATCAAAGAATATTTCCTCCTCAAAATAGTTCCTTTTTTTTTCTTCATCTTCTATGGTCCAACTACTTGGTTCTTTCCACTGAGTCAGTACTTTATCCAATGATGAAGGCCTGTACTCCTACATCAAAGGATATTTCCCCTTCAAAATAAAATTCCTTTTTCTCTTCATCTTCTATGGTCCAACTACTTGGTCCTTTCCACTGAGTCAGTACTTTATCCAATGATGAAGGCCTGTACTCCTACATCAAAGAATATTTCCTCCTCAAAAGAGTTCCTTTTTTTTTCTTCATCTTCTATGGTCTAACTACTTGGTCCTTTCCACTGAGTCAGTACTTTATCCAATGATGAAGGCCTGTACTCCTACATCAAAGAATATTTCCTCCTCAAAATAGTTCCTTTTTTTTTCTTCATCTTCTATGGTCCAACTACTTGGTCCTTTCCACTGAGTCAGTACTTTATCCAATGATGAAGGCCTGTACTCCTACATCAAAGGATATTTCCCCTTCAAAATAAAGTTCCTTTTTCTCTTCATCTTCTATGGTCCAACTACTTGGTCCTTTCCACTGAGTCAGTACTTTATCCAATGATGAAGGCCTGTACTCCTACATCAAAGAATATTTCCCCCTCAAAAGAGTTCCTTTTTTTTTCTTCATCTTCTATGGTCCAACTACTTGGTCCTTTCCACTGAGTCAGTACTTTATCCAATGATGAAGGCCTGTACTCCTACATCAAAAAATATTTCCTCCTAAAAAGAGTTCCTTTTTTTTTCTTCATCTTCTATGGTCCAACTACTTGGTCCTTTCCACTGAGTCAGTACTTTATCCAATGATGAAGGCCTGTACTCCTACATCAAAGAATATTTCCTCCTCAAAATAGTTCCTTTTTTTCTTCATCTTCTATGGTCCAACTAATTGGTCCTTTCCACTGAGTCAGTACTTTATCCAATGATGAAGGCCTACATCAAAGAATATTTCCTCCTCAAAATAGTTCCTTTTTTTCTTCATCTTCTATGGTCCAACTACTTGGTCCTTTCCACTGAGTCAGTACTTTATCCAATGATGAAGGCCTGTACTCCTACATCAAAGGATATTTCCTCCTCAAAATAGTTCCTTTTTTTCTTCATCTTCTATGGTCCAACTACTTGGTCCTTTCCACTGAGTCAGTACTTTATCCAATGATGAAGGCCTGTACTCCTACATCAAAGGATATTTCCTCCTCAAAATAGTTCCTTTTTTTTTCTTCATCTTCTATGGTCTAACTACTTGGTCCTTTCCACTGAGCCAGTACTTTATCCAATGATGAAGGCCTGTACTCCTACATCAAAGAATATTTCCTCCTCAAAATAGTTCCTTTTTTTTTCTTCATCTTCTATGGTCTAACTACTTGGTCCTTTCCACTGAGTCAGTACTTTATCCAATGATGAAGGCCTGTACTCCTACATCAAAGGATAAGTCCCCTTCCAAATAAAGTTCCTTTTTCTCTTCATCTTCTATGGTCCAACTACTTGGTCCTTTCCACTGAGTCAGTACTTTATCCAATGATGAAGGCCTGTACTCCTACATCAAAGAATATTTCCTCCTCAAAATAGTTCCTTGTTTTCTTCATCTTCTATGGTCCAACTACTTGGTCCTTTCCACTGAGTCAGTACTTTATCCAATGATGAAGGCCTGTACTCCTACATCAAAGAATATTTCCTCCTCAAAATAGTTCCTTTTTTTCTTCATCTTCTATGGTCCAACTAATTGGTCCTTTCCACTGAGTCAGTACTTTATCCAATGATGAAAGCCTGTACTCCTACATCAAAGAATATTTCCTCCTCAAAATAGTTCCTTTTTTTCTTTATCTTCTATGGTCCAACTACTTGGTCCTTTCCACTGAGTCGGTACTTTATCCAATGATGAAGGCCTGTACTCCTACATCAAAGAATATTTCCTCCTCAAAATAGTTCCTTTTTTTCTTCATCTTCTATGGTCCAACTACTTGGTCCTTTCCACTGAGTCAGTACTTTATCCAATGATGAAGGCCTGTACTCCTACATCAAAGAATATTTCCTCCTCAAAATAGTTCCTTTTTTTCTTCATCTTCTATGGTCCAACTAATTGGTCCTTTCCACTGAGTCAGTACTTTATCCAATGATGAAAGCCTGTACTCCTACATCAAAGAATATTTCCTCCTCAAACTAGTTCCTTTTTTTCTTTATCTTCTATGGTCCAACTACTTGGTCCTTTCCACTGAGTCGGTACTTTATCCAATGATGAAGGCCTGTACTCCTATATCAAAGGATATTTCCCCTTCAAAATAAAGTTCCTTTTTCTCTTCATCTTCTATGGTCCAGCAACTTCGTCCTTTCCACTGAGTAAGTACTTTATCCAATGATGAAGGCCTGTACTCCTACATCAAAGGATATTTCCCCTTCAAAATAAAGTTCCTTTTTCTCTTCATCTTCTATGGTCCAACAACTTGGTCCTTTCCACTGAGTCAGTACTTTATCCAATGATGAAGGCCTGTACTCCTACATCAAAGGATATTTCCTCCTCAAAATAGTTCCATTTTTTCTTCATCTTCTATGGTCCAACTACTTGGTCCTTTCCACTGAGTCAGTACTTTATCCAATGATGAAGGCCTGTACTCCTACATCAAAGAATATTTCCTCCTCAAAATAGTTCCTTTTTTTTCTTCATCTTCTATGGTCTAACTACTTGGTCCTTTCCACTGAGTCAGTACTATATCCAATGATGAAGGCCTGTACTCCTATATCAAAGGATATTTCCTCCTCAAAATAGTTCCTTTTTTTCTTCATCTTCTATGGTTCAACTACTTGGTCCTTTCCACTGAGTCAGTACTTTATCCAATGATGAAGGCCTGTACTCCTACATCAAAGGATATTTCCTCCTCAAAATAGTTCCTTTTTTTCTTCATCTTCTATGGTCCAACTACTTGGTCCTTTCCACTGAGTCAGTACTTTATCCAATGATGAAGGCCTGTACTCCTACATCAAAGGATATTTCCTCCTAAAAATAGTTCCTTTTTTTCTTCATCTTCTATGGTCCAACTACTTGGTCCTTTCCACTGAGTCAGTACTTTATCCAATGATTGAGGCCTGTACTCCTATATCAAAGGATATTTCCTCTTCAAAATAAAGTTCCTTTTTCTCTTCATCTTCTATGGTCCAACTACTTGGTCCTTTCCACTGAGTCAGTACTTTATCCAATGATGAAGGCCTGTACTCCTACATCAAAGGATATTTCCTCCTCAAAATAGTTCATTTTTTTCTTCATCTTCTATGGTCCAACTACTTGGTCCTTTCCACTGAGTCAGTACTTTATCCAATGATGAAGGCCTGTACTCCTACATCAAAGAATATTTCCTCCTCAAAATAGTTCCTTTTTTTTTTCTTCATCTTCTATGGTCTAACTACGTGGTCCTTTCCACTGAGTCAGTACTTTATCCAATGATGAAGGCCTGTACTCCTACATCAAAGAATATTTCCTCCTCAAAATAGTTCCTTTTTTTTCTTCATCTTCTATGGTCTAACTACTTGGTCCTTTCCACTGAGTCAGTACTTTATCCAATGATGAAGGCCTGTACTCCTACATCAAAGAATATTTCCTCCTCAAAATAGTTCCTTTTTTTTTCTTCATCTTCTATGGTCCAACTACTTGGTCCTTTCCACTGAGTCAGTACTTTATCCAATGATGAAGGCCTGTACTCCTACATCAAAGGATATTTCCCCTTCAAAATAAAATTCCTTTTTCTCTTCATCTTCTTTGGTCCAACTACTTGGTCCTTTCCACTGAGTCAGTACTTTATCCCATGATGAAGGCCTGTACTCCTACATCAAAGAATATTTCCTCCTCAAAAGAGTTCCTTATTTTTTCTTCATCTTCTATGGTCTAACTACTTGGTCCTTTCCACTGAGTCAGTACTTTATCCAATGATGAAGGCCTGTACTCCTACATCAAAGAATATTTCCTCCTCAAAATAGTTCCTTTTTTTTTTCTTCATCTTCTATGGTCCAACTACTTGGTCCTTTCCACTGAGTCAGTACTTTATCCAATGATGAAGGCCTGTACTCCTACATCAAAGGATATTTCCCCTTCAAAATAAAGTTCCTTTTTCTCTTCATCTTCTATGGTCTAACTACTTGGTCCTTTCCACAGAGTCAGTACTTTATCCAATGATGAAGGCCTGTACTCCTACATCAAAGAATATTTCCACCTCAAAAGAGTTCTTTGTATTCTTCATCTTCTATTGTCCAACTACTTGGTCCTTTCCACTGAGTCAGTACTTTATCCAATGATGAAGGCCTGTACTCCTACATCAAAGAATATTTCCTCCACAAAATAGTTCCTTTTTTTTTCTTCATCTTCTATGGTCTAACTACTTGGTCCTTTCCACTGAGCCAGTACTTTATCCAATGATGAAGGCCTGTACTCCTACATCAAAGAATATTTCCTCCTCAAAATAGTTCCTTTTTTTTTCTTCATCTTCTATGGTCTAACTACTTGGTCCTTTCCACTGAGTCAGCACTTTATCCAATGATGAAGGCCTGTACTCCTACATCAAAGAATATTTCCTCCTCAAAAGAGTTCCTTGTTTTCTTCATCTTCTATGGTCCAACTACTTGGTCCTTTCCACTGAGTCAGTACTTTATCCAATGATGAAGGCCTGTACTCCTACATCAAAGAATATTTCCTCCTCAAAATAGTTCCTTTTTTTCTTCATCTTCTATGGTCCAACTACTTGGTCCTTTCCACTGAGTCAGTACTTTATCCAATGATGAAGGCCTGTACTCCTACATCAAAGAATATTTCTTCCTAAAAATAGTTCCTTTTTTTCTTCATCTTCTATGGTCCAACTACTTGGTCCTTTCCACTGAGTCAGTACTTTATCCAATGATGAAGGCCTGTACTCCTACATCAAAGGATATTTCCCCTTCAAAATAAAGTTCCTTTTTCTCTTCATCTTCTATGGTCTAACTACTTGGTCCTTTCCACTGAGTCAGTACTTTATCCAATGATGAAGGCCTGTACTCCTACATCAAAGGATATTTCCCCTTCAAAATAAAGTTCCTTTTTCTCTTCATCTTCTATGGTCCAACTACTTGGTCCTTTCCACTGAGTCAGTACTTTATCCAATGATGAAAGCCTGTACTCCTACATCAAAGAATATTTCCTCCTCAAAATAGTTCCTTTTTTTCTTCATCTTCTATGGTCCAACTACTTGGTCCTTTCCACTGAGTCAGTACTTTATCCAATGATGAAGGCCTGTACTCCTACATCAAAGGATATTTCCCCTTCAAAATAAAGTTCCTTTTTCTCTTCATCTTCTATGGTCTAACTACTTGGTCCTTTCCACTGAGTCAGTACTTTATCCAATGATGAAGGCCTGTACTCCTACATCAAAGAATATTTCCTCCTCAAAATAGTTCCTTTTTTTCTTCATCTTCTATGGTCCAACTAATTGGTCCTTTCCACTGAGTCAGTACTTTATCCAATGATGAAAGCCTGTACTCCTACATCAAAGGATATTTCCTCCTCAAAATAGTTCCTTTTTTTCTTTATCTTCTATGGTCCAACTACTTGGTCCTTTCCACTGAGTCGGTACTTTATCCAATGATGAAGGCCTGTACTCCTACATCAAAGGATATTTCCTCCTCAAAATAGTTCCTTTTTTTCTTCATCTTCTATGGTCCAACTACTTGGTCCTTTCCACTGAGTCAGTACTTTATCCAATGATGAAGGCCTCTACTCCTACATCAAAGAATATTTCCTCCTCAAAATAGTTCCTTTTTTTCTTCATATTCTATGGTCCAACTAATTGGTCCTTTCCACTGAGTCAGTACTTTATCCAATGATGAAGGCCTGTACTCCTACATCAAAGAATATTTCCTCCTCAAAATAGTTCCTTTTTTTCTTTATCTTCTATGGTCCAACTACTTGGTCCTTTCCACTGAGTCGGTACTTTATTCAATGATGAAGGCCTGTACTCCTATATCAAAGGATATTTCCCCTTCAAAATAAAGTTCCTTTTTCTCTTCATCTTCTATGGTCCAGCAACTTCGTCCTTTCCACTGAGTCAGTACTTTATCCAATGATGAAGGCCTGTACTCCTACATCAAAGGATATTTCCCCTTCAAAATAAAGTTCCTTTTTCTCTTCATCTTCTATGGTCCAACAACTTGGTCCTTTCCACTGAGTCAGTACTTTATCCAATGATGAAGGCCTGTACTCCTACATCAAAGGATATTTCCTCCTCAAAATAGTTCCTTTTTTTCTTCATCTTCTATGGTCCAACTACTTGGTCCTTTCCACTGAGTCAGTACTTTATCCAATGATGAAGGCCTGTACTCCTACATCAAAGAATATTTCCTCCTCAAAATAGTTCCTTTTTTTTTCTTCATCTTCTATGGTCTAATTACTTGGTCCTTTCCACTGAGTCAGTACTTTATCCAATGATGAAGGCCTGTACTCCTACATCAAAGAATATTTCCTCCTCAAAATAGTTCCTTTTTTTTTCTTCATCTTCTATGGTCTAACTACTTGGTCCTTTCCACTGAGTCAGTACTTTATCCAATGATGAAGGCCTGTACTCCTACATCAAAGAATATTTCCTCCTCAAAAGAGTTCCTTTTTTTCTTCATCTTCTATGGTCCAACTACTTGGTCCTTTCCACTGAGTCAGTACTTTATCCAATGATGAAGGCCTGTACTCCTACATCAAAGAATATTTCCTCCTCAAAATAGTTCCTTTTTTTTTTCTTCATCTTCTATGGTCTAATTACTTGGTCCTTTCCACTGAGTCAGTACTTTATCCAATGATGAAGGCCTTTACTCCTACATCAAAGAATATTTCCTCCTCAAAAGAGTTCCTTGTTTTCTTCATCTTCTATGGTCCAACTACTTGGTCCTTTCCACTGAGTCAGTACTTTATCCAATGATGAAGGCCTGTACTCCTACATCAAAGAATATTTCCTCCTCAAAATAGTTCCTTTTTTTTTTATTCATCTTCTATGGTCTAACTACTTGGTCCTTTCCACTGAGTCAGTACTTTATCCAATGATGAAGGCCTGTACTCCTACATCAAAGAATATTTCCTCCTCAAAATAGTTCCTTTTTTTTTCTTCATCTTCTATGGTCTAACTACTTGGTCCTTTCCACAGAGTCAGTACTTTATCCAATGATGAAGGCCTGTACTCCTACATCAAAGGATATTTCCCGTTCAAAATAAAGTTCCTTTTTCTCTTCATCTTCTATTGTCCAACTACTTGGTCCTTTCCACTGAGTCAGTACTTTATCCAATGATGAAGGCCTGTACTCCTACATCAAAGAATATTTCCTCCTCAAAATAGTTCCTTTTTTTCTTCATCTTCCATGGTCCAACTACTTGGTCCTTTCCACTGAGTCAGTACTTTATCCAATGATGAAGGCCTGTACTCCTACATCAAAGGATATTTCCTCCTCAAAATAGTTCCTTTTTTTCTTCATCTTCTATGGTCCAACTACTTGGTCCTTTCCACTGAGTCAGTACTTTATCCAATGATGAAGGCCTGTACTCCTATATCAAAGGATATTTCCCCTTCAAAATAAAGTTCCTTTTTCTCTTCATCTTCCATGGTCCAGCAACTTCGTCCTTTCCACTGAGTCAGTACTTTATCCAATGATGAAGGCCTGTACTCCTACATCAAAGGATATTTCCCCTTCAAAATAAAGTTCCTTTTTCTCTTCATCTTCTATGGTCCAGCAACTTCGTCCTTTCCACTGAGTCAGTACTTTATCCAATGATGAAGGCCTGTACTCTTACATCAAAGGATATTTCCCCTTCAAAATAAAGTTCCTTTTTCTCTTCATCTTCTATGGTCCAACAACTTGGTCCTTTCCACTGAGTCAGTACTTTATCCAATGATGAAGGCCTCTACTCCTATATCAAAGGATATTTCCCCTTCAAAATAAAGTTCCTTTTTCTCTTCATCTTCTATGGTCCAGCAACTTCGTCGTTTCCACTGAGTCAGTACTTTATCCAATGATGAAGGCCTGTACTCCTACATCAAAGGATATTTCCCCTTCAAAATAGAGTTCCTATTTCTCTTCATCTTCTATGGTCCAACAACTTGGTCCTTTCCACTGAGTCAGTACTTTATCCAATGATGAAGGCCTGTACTCTTACATCAAAGGATATTTCCTCCTCAAAATAGTTCCTTTTTTTCTTCATCTTCTATGGTCCAACTACTTGGTCCTTTCCACTGAGTCAGTACTATATCCAAGGATGAAGGCCTGTACTCCTATATCAAAGGATATTCCCCCTTCAAAATAAAGTTCCTTTTTCTCTTCATCTTCTATGGTCCAGCAACTTCGTCCTTTCCACTGAGTCAGTACTTTATCCAATGATGAAGGCCTGTACTCCTACATCAAAGGATATTTCCCCTTCAAAATAAAGTTCCTTTTTCTCTGCATCTTCTATGGTCCAACTACTTGGTCCTTTCCACTGAGTCAGTACTTTATCCAATGATGAAGGCCTGTACTCCTACAACAAAGGATATTTTCTCCTAAAAATAGTTCCTTTTTTTCTTCATCTTCTATGGTCCAACTACTTGGTCCTTTCCACTGAATCAGTACTTTATCCAATGATGAAGGCCTGTACTCCTACATCAAAGGATATTTCCTCTTCAAAATAAAGTTCCATTTTCTCTTCATCTTCTATGGTCCAACTACTTGGTCCTTTCCACTGAGTCAGTACTTTATCCAATGATGAAGGCCTGTACTCCTACATCAAAGGATATTTCCTCTTCAAAATAAAGTTCCTTTTTCTCTTCATCCTCTATGGTCCAACTACTTGGTCCTTTACACTGAGTCAGTACTTTATCCAATGATGAAGGCATGTACTCCTACATCAAAGGATATTTCCTCTTCAAAATAAAGTTCCTTTTTCTTCTCATCTTCTATGGTCCAACTACTTGGTCCTTTCCAATGAGTCAGTACTTTATCCAATGATGAAGGCCTGTACTCCTACATCAAAGAATATTTCCTCCTTAAAATAGTTCCTTTTTTTCTTCATCTTCTATGGTCTAACTACTTGGTCCTTTCCACTGAGTCAGTACTTTATCCAATAATGAAGGCCTGTACTCCTACATCAAAGGATATTTCCTCCTAAAAATAGTTCCTTTTTTTCTTCATCTTCTATGGTCCAACTACTTGGTCCTTTCCACTGAATCAGTACTTTATCCAATGAAGAAGGCCTGTACTCCTACATCAAAGGATATTTCCTCTTCAAAATAAAGTTCCTTTTTCTCTTCATCTTCTATGGTCCAACTACTTGGTCCTTTCCACTGAGTCAGTACTTTATCCAATGATGAAGGCCTGTACTCCTACATCAAAGGATATTTCCTCTTCAAAATAAAGTTCCTTTTTCTCTTCATCCTCTATGGTCCAGCTACTTGGTCCTTTACACTGAGTCAGTACTTTATCCAATGATGAAGGCCTGTACTCCTACATCAAAGGATATTTCCTCCTCAAAATAGTTCCTTTTTTTCTTCATCTTCTATGGTCCAACTACTTGGTCCTTTCCACTGAGTCAGTACTTTATCCAATGATGAAGGCCTGTATTCCTACATCAAAGGATATTTCATCTTCAAAATAAAGTTCCTTTTTCTTCTCATCTTCTATGGTCCAACTACTTGGTCCTTTCCACTGAGTCAGTACTTTATCCAATGATGAAGGCCTGTACTCCTACATCAAAGAATATTTCCTCCTCAAAATAGTTCCTTTTTTCTTTATCTTCTATGGTCTAACTACTTGGTCCTTTCCACTGAGTCAGTACTTTATCCAATGATGAAGGCCTGTACTCCTACATCAAAAGGATATTTCCTCCTCAAAATAGTTCCTTTTTTTATTCATCTTCTATGGTCCAACTACTTGGTCCTTTCCACTGAGTCAGTACTTTATTCAATGATGAAGGCCTGTACTCCTACATCAAAGGATATTTCCTCCTCAAAATAGTTCCTTTTTTTCTTCATCTTCTATGGTCCAACTACTTGGTCCTTTCCACTGAGTCAGTACTTTATCCAATGATGAAGGCCTGTACTCCTACATCAAAAGAATATTTCCTCCTCAAAATAGTTCCTTTTTTTCTTCATCTTCTATGGTTCAACTACTTGGTCCTTTCCACTGAGTCAGTACTTTATCCAATGATGAAGGCCTGTACTCCTACATCAAAGGATATTTCCTCCTAAAAATAGTTCCTATTTTTCTTCATCTTCTATGGTCCAACTACTTGGTCCTTTCCACTGAGTCAGTACTTTATCCAATGATGAAGGCATGTACTCCTACATCAAAGGATATTTCCTCCTCAAAATAGTTCCTTTTTTTCTTCATCTTCTATGGTCCAACTACTTGGTCCTTTCCACTGAGTCAGTACTTTATCCAATGATGAAGGCCTGTCCTCCTACATCAAAGGATATTTCCTCTTCAAAATAAAGTTCCTTTTTCTCTTCATTTTCTATGGTCCAACTACTTGGTCCTTTCCACTGAGTCAGTACTTTATCCAATGATGAAGGCCTGCACTCCAACATCAAAGGATATTTTCTCTTCAAAATAAAGTTCCTTTTTCTCTTCATCTTCTATGGTTCAACTACTTGGTCCTTTCCACTGAGTCAGTACTTTATCCAATGATGAAGGCCTGTACTCCTACATCAAAGGATATTTCCTCTTCAAAATAAAGTTTTTTTTTCTCCTAATCTTCTATGGTCCAACTACTTGGTCCTTTCCACTGAGTCAGTACTTTATCCAATGATGAAGGCCTGTACTCCTACATCAAAGGATATTTCCTCCTCAAAATAGTTCCTTTTTCTCTTCATCTTCTACGGTCCAACTACTTGGTCCTTTCCACTGAGTCAGTACATTATCCAATGATGAAGGCGTGTACTCCTATATCAAAGGATATTTCCTTCTCAAAATAAAGTTCATTTTTCATTTCATCTTCTACGGTCCAACTACTTGGTCCTTTCCACTGAGTCGGTACTTTATCCAATGATGAAGGCCTGTACTCCTACATCAAAGGATATTTCCCCTTCAAAATAAAGTTCCTTTTTCTCTTCATCTTCTATGGTCCAGCAACTTCGTCCTTTCCACTGAGTCAGTACTTTATCCAATGATGAAGGCCTGTACTCTTACATCAAAGGATATTTCCCCTTCAAAATAAAGTTCCTTTTTCTCTTCATCTTCTATGGTCCAACAACTTGGTCCTTTCCACTGAGTCAGTACTTTATCCAATGATGAAGGCCTGTACTCCTACATCAAAGGATATTTCCCCTTCAAAATAAAGTTCCTATAACTCTTCATCTTCTTTGGTCCAACTACTTGGTCCTTTCCACTGAGTCAGTACTTTATCCAATGATGAAGGCCTGTACTCCTACATCAAAGGATATTTCCTCCTCAAAATAGTTCCTTTTTTTCTTCATCTTCTATGGTCCAACTACTTGGTCCTTTCCACTGAGTCAGTACTATATCCAAGGATGAAGGCCTGTACTCCTATATCAAAGGATATTCCCCCTTCAAAATAAAGTTCCTTTTTCTCTTCATCTTCTATGGTCCAGCAACTTCGTCCTTTCCACTGAGTCAGTACTTTATCCAATGATGAAGGCCTGTACTCCTACATCAAAGGATATTTCCCCTTCAAAATAAAGTTCCTTTTTCTCTTCATCTTCTATGGTCCAAACACTTGGTCCTTTCTACTGAGTCAGTACTTTATCCAATGATGAAGGCCTGTACTCCTACAACAAAGGATATTTCCTCCTAAAAATAGTTCCTTTTTTTCTTCATCTTCTATGGTCCAACTACTTGGTCCTTTCCACTGAATCAGTACTTTATCCAATTATGAAGGCCTGTACTCCTACATCAAAGGATATTTCCTCTTCAAAATAAAGTTCCTTTTTCTCTTCATCTTCTATGGTCCAACTACTTGGTCCTTTCCACTGAGTCAGTACTTTATCCAATGATGAAGGCCTGTACTCCTACATCAAAGGATATTTCCTCTTCAAAATAAAGTTCCCTTTTCTCTTCATCCTCTATGGTCCAACTACTTGGTCCTTTACACTGAGTCAGTACTTTATCCAATGATGAAGGCATGTACTCCTACATCAAAGGATATTTCCTCTTCAAAACAAAGTTCCTTTTTCTTCTCATCTTCTATGGTCCAACTACTTGGTCCTTTCCACTGAGTCAGTACTTTATCCAATGATGAAGGCCTGTACTCCTACATCGAAGAATATTTCCTCCTTAAAATAGTTCCTTTTTTTCTTCATCTTCTATGGTCTAACTACTTGGTCCTTTCCACTGAGTCAGTACTTTATCCAATGATGAAGGCCTGTACTCCTACATCAAAGGATATTTCCTCCTCAAAATAAAGTTCCTTTTTCTGTTCATCTTCTCTGGTCCAACAACTTGGTCCTTTCCACTGAGTCAGTACTTTATCCAATGATGAAGGCCTGTACTCCTACAACAAAGGATATTTCCTCCTAAAAATAGTTCCTTTTTTTCTTCATCTTCTATGGTCCAACTACTTGGTCCTTTCCACTGAATCAGTACTTTATCCAATGAAGAAGGCCTGTACTCCTACATCAAAGGATATTTCCCCTTCAAAATAAAGTTCCTTTTTCTCTTCATCTTCTATGGTCCAACTACTTGGTCCTTTCCACTGAGTCAGTACTTTATCCAATGATGAAGGCCTGTACTCCTACATCAAAGGATATTTCCTCTTCAAAATAAAGTTCCTTTTTCTCTTCATCCTCTATGGTCCAACTACTTGGTCCTTTACACTGAGTCAGTACTTTATCCAATGATGAAGGCATGTACTCCTACATCAAAGGATATTTCCTCCTCAAAATAGTTCCTTTTTTTCTTCATCTTCTATGGTCCAACTACTTGGTCCTTTCCACTGAGTCAGTACTTTATCCAATGATGAAGGCCTGTATTCCTACATCAAAGGATATTTCCTCTTCAAAATAAAGTTCCTTTTTCTTCTCATCTTCTATGGTCCAACTACTTGGTCCTTTCCACTGAGTCAGTACTTTATCCAATGATGAAGGCCTCTACTCCTACATCAAAGAATATTTCCTCCTCAAAATAGTTCCTTTTTTCTTTATCTTCTATGGTCTAACTACTTGGTCCTTTCCACTGAGTCAGTACTTTATCCAATGATGAAGGCCTGTACTCCTACATCAAAAGGATATTTCCTCCTCAAAATAGTTCCTTTTTTTATTCATCTTCTATGGTCCAACTACTTGGTCCTTTCCACTGAGTCAGTACTTTATTCAATGATGAAGGCCTGTACTCCTACATCAAAGGATATTTCCTCCTCAAAATAGTTCCTTTTTTTCTTCATCTTTTATGGTCCAACTACTTGGTCCTTTCCACTGAGTCAGTACTTTATCCAATGATGAAGGCCTGTCCTCCTACATCAAAGGATATTTCCTCTTCAAAATAAAGTTCCTTTTTCTCTTCATTTTCTATGGTCCAACTACTTGGTCCTTTCCACTGAGTCAGTACTTTATCCAATGATGAAGGCCTGCACTCCAACATCAAAGGATATTTCCCCTTCAAAATAAAGTTCCTTTTTCTCTTCATCTTCTATGGTTCAACTATTTGGTCCTTTCCACTGAGTCAGTACTTTATCCAATGATGAAGGCCTGTACTCCTACATCAACAGGATATTTCCTCCTCAAAATCGTTCCTTTTTGTCTTCATCTTCTATGGTTCAACTACTTGGTCCTTTCCACTGAGTCAGTACTTTATCCAATGATGAAGGCCTGTACTCCTACATCAAAGGATATTTCCTCCTAAAAATAGTTCCTTTTTTTCTTCATCTTCTATGGTCCAACTACTTGGTCCTTTCCACTGAATCAGTACTTTATCCAATGATGAAGGCCTGTACTCCTACATCAAAGGATATTTCCTCTTCAAAATAAAGTTCCTTTTTCTCTTCATCTTCTATGGTCCAACTACTTGGTCCTTTCCACTGAGTCAGTACTTTATCCAATGATGAAGGCCTGTACTCCTACATCAAAGGATATTTCCTCTTCAAAATAAAGTTCCCTTTTCTCTTCATCCTCTATGGTCCAACTACTTGGTCCTTTACACTGAGTCAGTACTTTATCCAATGATGAAGGCATGTACTCCTACATCAAAGGATATTTCCTCTTCAAAATAAAGTTCCTTTTTCTTCTCATCTTCTATGGTCCAACTACTTGGTCCTTTCCACTGAGTCAGTACTTTATCCAATGATGAAGGCCTGTACTCCTACATCGAAGAATATTTCCTCCTTAAAATAGTTCCTTTTTTTCTTCATCTTCTATGGTCTAACTACTTGGTCCTTTCCACTGAGTCAGTACTTTATCCAATGATGAAGGCCTGTACTCCTACATCAAAGGATATTTCCTCCTCAAAATAAAGTTCCTTTTTCTCTTCATCTTCTCTGGTCCAACAACTTGGTCCTTTCCACTGAGTCAGTACTTTATCCAATGATGAAGGCCTGTACTCCTACAACAAAGGATATTTCCTCCTAAAAATAGTTCCTTTTTTTCTTCATCTTCTATGGTCCAACTACTTGGTCCTTTCCACTGAATCAGTACTTTATCCAATGAAGAAGGCCTGTACTCCTACATCAAAGGATATTTCCTCTTCAAAATAAAGTTCCTTTTTCTCTTCATCTTCTATGGTCCAACTACTTGGTCCTTTCCACTGAGTCAGTACTTTATCCAATGATGAAGGCCTGTACTCCTACATCAAAGGATATTTCCTCTTCAAAATAAAGTTCCTTTTTCTCTTCATCCTCTATGGTCCAACTACTTGGTCCTTTACACTGAGTCAGTACTTTATCCAATGATGAAGGCATGTACTCCTACATCAAAGGATATTTCCTCCTCAAAATAGTTCCTTTTTTTCTTCATCTTCTATGGTCCAACTACTTGGTCCTTTCCACTGAGTCAGTACTTTATCCAATGATGAAGGCCTGTATTCCTACATCAAAGGATATTTCCTCTTCAAAATAAAGTTCCTTTTTCTTCTCATCTTCTATGGTCCAACTACTTGGTCCTTTCCACTGAGTCAGTACTTTATCCAATGATGAAGGCCTGTACTCCTACATCAAAGAATATTTCCTCCTCAAAATAGTTCCTTTTTTCTTTATCTTCTATGGTCTAACTACTTGGTCCTTTCCACTGAGTCAGTACTTTATCCAATGATGAAGGCCTGTACTCCTACATCAAAAGGATATTTCCTCCTCAAAATAGTTCCTTTTTTTATTCATCTTCTATGGTCCAACTACTTGGTCCTTTCCACTGAGTCAGTACTTTATTCAATGATGAAGGCCTGTACTCCTACATCAAAGGATATTTCCTCCTCAAAATAGTTCCTTTTTTTCTTCATCTTCTATGGTCCAACTACTTGGTCCTTTCCACTGAGTCAGTACTTTATCCAATGATGAAGGCCTGTCCTCCTACATCAAAGGATATTTCCTCTTCAAAATAAAGTTTCTTTTTCTCTTCATTTTCTATGGTCCAACTACTTGGTCCTTTCCACTGAGTCAGTACTTTATCCAATGATGAAGGCCTGCACTCCAACATCAAAGGATATTTCCCCTTCAAAATAAAGTTCCTTTTTCTCTTCATCTTCTATGGTTCAACTATTTGGTCCTTTCCACTGAGTCAGTACTTTATCCAATGATGAAGGCCTGTACTCCTACATCAACAGGATATTTCCTCCTCAAAATCGTTCCTTTTTTTCTTCATCTTCTATGGTTCAACTACTTGGTCCTTTCCACTGAGTCAGTACTTTATCCAATGATGAAGGCCTGTACTCCTACATCAAAGGATATTTCCTCCTAAAAATAGTTCCTATTTTTCTTCATCTTCTATGGTCCAACTACTTGGTCCTTTCCACTGAGTCAGTACTTTATCCAATGATGAAGGCATGTACTCCTACATCAAAGGATATTTCCTCCACAAAATAGTTCCTTTTTTTCTTCATCTTCTATGGTCCAACTACTTGGTCCTTTCCACTGAGTCAGTACTTTATCCAATGATGAAGGCCTGTCCTCCTACATCAAAGGATATTTCCTCTTCAAAATAAAGTTCCTTTTTCTCTTCATCTTCTATGGTCCAACTACTTGGTCCTTTCCACTGAGTCAGTACTTTATCCAATGATGAAGGCCTGCACTCCAACATCAAAGGATATTTTCTCTTCAAAATAAAGTTCCTTTTTCTCTTCATCTTCTATGGTTCAACTATTTGGTCCTTTCCACTGAGTCAGTACTTTATCCAATGATGAAGGCCTGTACTCCTACATCAAAGGATATTTCCTCTTCAAAATAAAGTTCTTTTTTCTCCTAATCTTCTATGGTCCAACTACTTGGTCCTTTCCACTGAGTCAGTACTTTATCCAATGATGAAGGCCTGTACTCCTACATCAAAGGATATTTCCTCCTCAAAATAGTTCCTTTTTCTCTTCATCTTCTACGGTCCAACTACTTGGTCCTTTCCACTGAGTCAGTACTTTATCCAATGATGAAGGCGTGTACTCCTATATCAAAGGATATTTCCTCCTCAAAATAAAGTTCATTTTTCATTTCATCTTCTACGGTCCAACTACTTGGTCCTTTCCACTGAGTCAGTACTTTATCCAATGATGAAGGCCAGTATTCCTACATCAAAGGATATTTCCTCTTCAAAATAAAGTTCCTTTTTCTCTTCATCTTCTATGGTCCAACTACTTGGTCCTTTCCACTGAGTCAGTACTTTATCCATGATGAAGGCCTGTACTCCTACATCAAAGGATATTTCCTCTTCAAAATAAAGTTCCTTTTTCTCTTCATCTTCTATGGTCCAACTACTTGGTCCTTTCCACTGAGTCAGTACTTTATCCAATGATGAAGGCCTATACTCCTACATCAAAGGATATTTCCTCTTCAAAATAAAGTTCCTTTTTCTCTTCATCCTCTATGGTCCAACTACTTGGTCCTTTACACTGAGTCAGTACTTTATCCAATGATGAAGGCATGTACTCCTACATCAAAGGATATTTCCTCTTCAAAATAAAGTTCCTTTTTCTTCTCATCTTCTATGGTCCAACTACTTGGTCCTTTCCACTGAGTCAGTACTTTATCCAATGATGAAGGCCTGTACTCCTACATCAAAGAATATTTCCTCCTCAAAATAGTTCCTTTTTTTCTTCATCTTCTATGGTCTAACTACTTGGTCCTTTCCACTGAGTCAGTACTTTATCCAATGATGAAGGCCTGTACTCCTACATCAAAGGATATTTCCCCTTCAAAATAAAGTTCCTTTTTCTCTTCATCTTCTATGGTCCAACAACTTGGTCCTTTCCACTGAGTCAGTACTTTATCCAATGATGAAGGCCTGTACTCCTACAACAAAGGATATTTCCTCCTAAAAATAGTTCCTTTTTTTCTTCATCTTCTATGGTCCAACTACTTGGTCCTTTCCACTGAATCAGTACTTTATCCAATGATGAAGGCCTCTACTCCTACATCAAAAGATATTTCCTCTTCAAAATAAAGTTCCTTTTTTTCTTCATCCTCTATGGTCCAACTACTTGGTCCTTTCCACTGAGTCAGTACTTTATCCAATGATGAAGGCCTGTACTCCTACATCAAAGGATATTTCCTCTTCAAAATAAAGTTCCCTTTTCTCTTCATCCTCTATGGTCCAACTACTTGGTCCTTTACACTGAGTCAGTACTTTATCCAATGATGAAGGCCTGTACTCCTACATCAAAGAATATTTCCTCCTCAAAATAGTTCCTTTTTTTTCTTCATCTTCTATGGTCCAACTACTTAGTCCTTTCCACTGAGTCAGTACTTTATCCAATGATGAAGGCCTGTACTCCTACATCAAAGGATATTTCCTCTTCAAAATAAAGTTCCTTTTTCTCTTCATCTTCTATGATCCAACTACTTGGTCCTTTCCACTGAGTCAGTACTTTATCCAATGATGAAGGCCTGTACTCCTACATCAAAGGATATTTCCTCTTCAAAATAAAGTTCCTTTTTCTCTTCATCCTCTATGGTCCAACTACTTGGTCCTTTCCACTGAGTCAGTACTTTATCCAATGATGAAGGCCTCTACTCCTACATCAAAGGATATTTCCTCCTCAAAATAGTTCCTTTTTTTCTTCATCTTCTATGGTCCAACTACTTGGTCCTTTCCACTGAGTCAGTACTTTATCCAATGATGAAGGCCTGTACTCCTACATCAAAGGATATTTCCTCCTCAAAATAGTTCCTTTTTTTCTTCATCTTCTATGGTCCAACTACTTGGTCCTTTCCACTGAGTCAGTACTTTATCCAATGATGAAGGCCTGTACTCCTACATCAAAAGGATATTTCCTCCTCAAAATAGTTCCTTTTTTTCTTCATCTTCTATGGTTCAACTACTTGGTCCTTTCCACTGAGTCAGTACTTTATCCAATGATGAAGGCCTGTACTCTTACATCAAAGGATATTTCCTCCTAAAAATAGTTCCTATTTTTCTTCATCTTCTATGGTCCAACTACTTGGTCCTTTCCACTGAGTCAGTACTTTATCCAATGATGAAGGCCTCTACTCCTACATCAAAGGATATTTCCTCCTCAAAATAGTTCCTTTTTTTCTTCATCTTCTATGGTCCAACTACTTGGTCCTTTCCACTGAGTCAGTACCTTATCCAATGATGAAGGCCTGTACTCCTACATCAAAGGATATTTCCTCTTCAAAATAAAGTTCCTTTTTCTCCTCATCTTCTATGGTCCAACTACTTGGCACTTTCCACTGAGTCAGTACTTTATCCAATGATGAAGGCCTGTACTCCTACATCAAAGGATATTTCCTCTTCAAAATGAAGTTCCTTTTTCTCTTCATTTTCTATGGTCCAACTACTTGGTCCTTTCCACTGAGTCAGTACTTTATCCAATGATGAAGGCCGGCACTCCAACATCAAAGGATATTTTCTCTTCAAAATAAAGTTCCTTTTTCTCTTCATCTTCAATGGTTCAACTACTTGGTCCTTTCCACTGAGTCATTACTTTATCCAATGATGAAGGCCTGTACTCCTACATCAAAGGATATTTCCTCTTCAAAATAAAGTTCTTTTTTCTCCTAATCTTCTATGGTCCAACTACTTGGTCCTTTCCACTGAGTCAGTACTTTATCCAATGATGAAGGCCTGTACTCCTACATCAAAGGATATTTCCTCCTCAAAATAGTTCCTTTTTCTCTTCATCTTCTACGGTCCAACTACTTGGTCCTTTCCACTGAGTCAGTACTTTATGCAATGATGAAGGCGTGTACTCCTATATCAAAGGATATTTCCTCCTCAAAATAAAGTTCATTTTTCTCTTCATCTTCTACGGTCCAACTACTTGGTCCTTTCCACTGAGTCAGTACTTTATCCAATGATGAAGGCCTGTATTCCTACATCAAAGGATATTTCCTCTTCAAAATAAAGTTCCTTTTTCTCTTCATCTTCTATGGTCCAACTACTTGGTCCTTTCCACTGAGTCAGTACTTTATCCATGATGAAGGCCTGTACTCCTACATCAAAGGATATTTCCTCTTCAAAATAAAGTTCCTTTTTCTCTTCATCTTCTATGGTCCAACTACTTGGTCCTTTCCACTGAGTCAGTACTTTATCCAATGATGAAGGCCTGTACTCCTACATCAAAGGATATTTCCTCTTCAAAATAAAGTTCCTTTTTTCTCTTCATCCTCTATGGTCCAACTACTTGGTCCTTTACACTGAGTCAGTACTTTATCCAATGATGAAGGCATGTACTCCTACATCAAAGGATATGTCCTCTTCAAGATAAAGTTCCTTTTTCTTCTCATCTTCTATGGTCCAACTACTTGGTCCTTTCCACTGAGTCAGTACTTTATCCAATGATGAAGGCCTGTACTCCTACATCAAAGAATATTTCCTCCTCAAAATAGTTCCTTTTTTTCTTCATCCTCTATGGTCTAACTACTTGGTCCTTTCCACTGAGTCAGTACTTTATCCAATGATGAAGGCCTGTACTCCTACATCAAAGGATATTTCTCCTTCAAAATAAAGTTCCTTTTTCTCTTCATCTTCTATGGTC
Source organism: Palaemon carinicauda (assembly GCF_036898095.1). Lineage (NCBI taxonomy): Eukaryota > Metazoa > Arthropoda > Malacostraca > Decapoda > Palaemonidae > Palaemon > Palaemon carinicauda. The sequence continues at coordinate 11,340,735 of NC_090748.1, forward strand.
CAACAACTTGGTCCTTTCCACTGAGTCAGTACTTTATCCAATGATGAAGGCCTGTACTCCTACAACAAAGGATATTTCCTCCTAAAAATAGTTCCTTTTTTTCTTCATCTTCTATGGTCCAACTACTTGGTCCTTTCCACTGAATCAGTACCTTATCCAATGATGAAGGCCTCTACTCCTACATCAAAGGATATTTCCTCTTCAAAATAAAGTTCCTTTTTTTCTTCATCCTCTATGGTCCAACTACTTGGTCCTTTCCACTGAGTCAGTACTTTATCCAATGATGAAGGCCTGTACTCCTACATCAAAGGATATTTCCTCTTCAAAATAAAGATCCTTTTTCTCTTCATCCTCTATGGTCCAACTACTTGGTCCTTTACACTGAGTCAGTACTTTATCCAATGATGAAGGCCTGTACTCCTACATCAAAGAATATTTTCTCCTCAAAATAGTTCCTTTTTATTCTTCATCTTCTATGGTCCAACTACTTGGTCCTTTCCACTGAGTCAGTACTTTATCCAATGATGAAGGCCTGTACTCCTACAACAAAGGATATTTCCTCTTCAAAATAAAGTTCCTTTTTCTCTTCATCTTCTATGGTCCAACTACTTGGTCCTTTCCACTGAGTCAGTACTTTATCCAATGATGAAGGCCTGTACTCCTACATCAAAGGATATTTCCTCTTCAAAATAAAGTTCCTTTTTCTCTTCATCCTCTATGGTCCAACTACTTGGTCCTTTCCACTGAGTCAGTACTTTATCCAATGATGAAGGCCTGTACTCCTACATCAAAGGATATTTCCTCCTCAAAATAGTTCCTTTTTTTCTTCATCTTCTATGGTCCAACTACTTGGTCCTTTCCACTGAGTCAGTACTTTATCCAATGATGAAGGCCTGTACTCCTACATCAAAGGATATTTCCTCCTCAAAATAGTTCCTTTTTTTCTTCATCTTCTATGGTCCAACTACTTGGTCCTTTCCACTGAGTCAGTACTTTATCCAATGATGAAGGCCTGTACTCCTACATCAAAAGGATATTTCCTCCTCAAAATAGTTCCTTCTTTTCTTCATCTTCTATGGTTCAACTACTTGGTCCTTTCCACTGAGTCAGTACTTTATCCAATGATGAAGGCCTGTATTCTTACATGAAAGGATATTTCCTCCTAAAAATAGTTTCTATTTTTCTTCATCTTCTATGGTCCAACTACTTGGTCCTTTCCACTGAGTCAGTACTTTATCCAATGATGAAGGCCTGTACTCCTACATCAAAGGATATTTCCTCCTCAAAATAGTTCCTTTTTTTCTTCATCTTCTATGGTCCCACTACTTGGTCCTTTCCACTGAGTCAGTACCTTATCCAATGAAGAAGGCCTGTACTCCTACATCAAAGGATATTTCCTCTTCAAAATAAAGTTCCTTTTTCTCCTCATCTTCTATGGTCCAACTACTTGGTACTTTCCACTGAGTCAGTACTTTATCCAATGATGAAGGCCTGTACTCCTACATCAAAGGATATTTCCTCTTCAAAATAAAGTTCCTCTTTCTCCTCATCTTCTATGGTCCAACTACTTGGTACTTTCCACTGAGTCAGTACTTTATCCAATGATGAAGGCCTGTACTCCTACATCAAAGGATATTTCCTCTTCAAAATAAAGTTCCTTTTTCTCTTCATCTTCTATGGTCCAACTACTTGGTCCTTTCCACTGAGTCAGTACTTTATCCAATGATGAAGGCCTGTACTCCTACATCAAAGGATATTTCCTCTTCAAAATAAAGTTCCTTTTTTCTCTTCATTTTCTATGGTCCAACTACTTGGTCCTTTCCACTGAGTCAGTACTTTATCCAATGATGAAGGCCTGCACTCCAACATCAAAGGATATTTCCTCTTCAAAATAAAGTTCCTTTTTCTCTTCATCTTCTATGGTTCAACTACTTGGTCCTTTCCACTGAGTCAGTACTTTATCCAATGATGAAGGCCTGTACTCCTACATCAAAGGATATTTCCTCTTCAAAAATAAAGTTCTTTTTTCTCCTAATCTTCTATGGTCCAACTACTTGGTCCTTTCCACTGAGTCAGTACTTTATCCAATGATGAAGGCCTGTACTCCTACATCAAAGGATATTTCCTCCTCAAAATAGTTCCTTTTTCTCTTCATCTTCTACGGTCCAACTACTTGGTCATTTCCACTGAGTCAGTACTTTATCCAATGATGAAGGCCTGTACTCTCATATCAAAGGATATTTCCTCCTCAAAATAAAGTTCCTTTTGCTCTTCATCTTCTACGGTCCAACTACTTGGTCCTTTCCACTGAGTCAGTAATTTATTCAATGATGAAGGCCTGTATTCCTACATCAAAAGATATTTCCTCTTCAAAATAAAGTTCCTTTTTCTCCTCATCTTCTATGGTCCAACTACTTGGTCATTTAAAATGAGTCAGTAATTTATTCAATGATGAAGGCCTGTACTCCTACATCAAAGGATATTTCCTCCTCAAAATAGTTCCTTTTTTTCTTCATCTTCTATGGTCCAACTACTTGGTCCTTTCCACTGAGTCAGTACTTTATTCAATGATGAAGGCCTGTACTCCTACATCAAAGGATATTTCCTCCTCAAAATAGTTCCTTTTTTTCTTCATCTTCTATGGTCCAACTACTTGGTCCTTTCCACTGAGTCAGTACTTTATCCAATGATGAAGGCCTGTACTCCTACATCAAAGGATATTTCCTCTTCAAAATAAAGTTCCTTTTTCTCCTCATCTTCTATGGTCCAACTACTTGGTCCTTTCCACTGAGTCAGTAATTTATTCAATGATGAAGGCCTGTACTCCTACATCAAAGGATATTTCCTCCTCAAAATAGTTCCTTTTTTTCTTCATCTTCTATGGTCCAACTACTTGGTCCTTTCCACTGAGTCAGTACTTTATTCAATGATGAAGGCCTGTACTCCTACATCAAAGGATATTTCCTCCTCAAAATAGTTCCTTTTTTTCTTCATCTTCTATGGTCCAACTACTTGGTCCTTTCCACTGAGTCAGTACTTTATCCAATGATGAAGGCCTGTACTCCTACATCAAAGGATATTTCCTCTTCAAAATAAAGTTCCTTTTTCTCCTCATCTTCTATGGTCCAACTACTTGGTCCTTTCCACTGAGTCAGTAATTTATTCAATGATGAAGGCCTGTACTCCTGCATCAAAGGATATTTCCTCTTCAAAATAAAGTTCCTTTTTCTCCTCATCTTCTATGGTCCAACTATTTGGTCCTTCTATCTGAGTCCACACTTTATCCTATACTGTAGCCTTGTACCTCTACATCAAAGGATATTTCCTCCTCGAAACAAAGTTCTTTTTTCTTTTTTATCTTCTATTGTCCAACTTTTTGGTCCTTCTAACTGAGCCCGTACTTTATCCTATAATGTAGCCTTTTACCTCTACATCAAAGGATATTTCCTCCTCAAAACAAAGTTCTTTTTTCTTTTTTATCTTCTATTGTCCAACTCCTTGGTCCTTCTAACTGAGCCAGTACTTTATCCTATAATGTAGCCTTGTACCTCTACATCAAAGGATATTTCCTCCTCAAAACAAAGTTTTTTTTTTTTCTTTTTTTTTTTTTTCCATAGTCCAACTCCTTGGTCCTTCTAACTGAGCCAGGACTTTATCCTATAATGCAGCCTTGTACCTCTGCATCAAAGGATGTTTCCTCCTCAAAACAAAGTTCCTATTTTTTTTTTTTTTCTGTCCAACTATCTGGTCCTTCTAACTGAGCCAGGACTTTATCCCATAATGCAGCCTTGTACCTCTACATCAAAGGATATTTCCTCCTCAAAACAAAGTTCTTTTCTTTTTTTTTTTTTTCTTCTTTTATTGTCCAACTCCTTCGTCCTTCTAGCTGAGCCAGTACTTTATCCTATAATGTAGCCTTGTACCTCTACATCAAAGGATATTTCCTACTCGAAACAGTTTTTTTTTTTTTTTTTTTTTTTTTTTTTTTTTTTTTTTTTTTTTTTTTTTTTTTTTTCCCCAACTATTTGGTCCTTCTAACTGAGCCAGTACTTTATCCTATAATGTAGCCTTGTACCTCTACATCAAAGGATATTTCCTTCTCAAAACATTTTTTTTTTTTTTTTTTTTTTTTTATTGTCCAACTCCTTGGTCCTTGTACCTGAGCCAGTACTTTATCCTATAATGTAGCCTTGTACCTCTACATCAAAGGATATTTCCTCCTCAAAACAAAGTTCTTTTTTTTTTTTTTTTTTTTTTAATAGTCCAACTCCTAGGTCCTTCTACCTGAGCCAGTACTTTATCCTATAATGTAGCCTTGTACCTCTACATCAAAGGATATTTCCTCCTCAAAACGAGATTCTATTTTCTTTTTTATCTTTTATTGTCCAACTCCTTGGTCCTTCTAACTGAGCCAGTACTTTATCCTATAATGTAGCCTTGTACCTCTACATCAAAGGATATTTCCTCCTCAAAACGAGATTCTATTTTCTTTTTTATCTTCTATTGTCCAACTCCTTGGTCCTTCTAACTGAGCCAGTACTTTATCCTATAATGTAGCCTTGTACCTCTACATCAAAGGATATTTCCTCCTCAAAACGAGATTCTATTTTCTTTTTTATCTTCTATTGTCCAACTCCTTGGTCCTTCTAACTGAGCCAGTACTTTATCCTATAATGTAGCCTTGTACCTCTACATCAAAGGATATTTCCTCCTCAAAACGAGATTCTATTTTCTAATTCATCTTCTATCGTCCAACTCCTTGGTCCTTCTAACTGAGCCAGTACTTTATCCTATAATGTAGCCTTGTACCTCTACATCAAAGGATATTTCCTCCTCAAAACAAAGTTCTTTTTTTTTTTTTTTTTTTTTTTTTAATAGTCCAACTCCTAGGTCCTTTTACCTGAGCCAGTACTTTATCCTATAATATAGCCTTGTACCTCCACATCAAAGGATATTTCCTCCTCAAAACAAAGTTTTTTTTTTTTTTTTTTTTTTTTTTTTTAATAGTCCTTTTACCTGAGCCAGTACTTTATCCTATAATGTAGCCTTGTACCTCTACATCAAAGGATATTTCCTCCTCAAAACGAGATTCTATTTTCTTCTTCATCTTTTATTGTCCAACTCCTTGGTCCTTCTACCTGAGCCAGTACTTTATCCTATAATGTAGCCTTGTACCTCTACATCAAAGGATATTTCCTCCTCAAAACGAGATTCTATTTTCTTTTTTATCTTCTATTGTCCAACTCCTTGGTCCTTCTACCTGAGCCAGTACTGTATCCTATAATGTAGCCTTGTACCTCTACATCAAAGGATATTTCCTCCTCAAAACGAGATTCTATTTTCTTCTTCATCTTCTATTGTCCAACTCCTTGGTCCTTCTACTTGAGCCAATACTTTATCCTATAATGTAGCCTTATACCTCTACATCAAAGGATATTTCCTCCTCAAAACGAGATTCTATTTTCTTTTTTATCTTCTATTGTCCAACTCCTTGGTCCTTCTACCTGAGCCAGTACTTTATCCTATAATGTAGCCTTGTACCTCTACATCAAAGGATATTTCCTCCTCAAAACGAGATTCTATTTTCTTTTTTATCTTCTATTGTCCAACTCCTTAGTCCTTCTACCTGAGCCAGTACTTTATCCTATAATGTAGCCTTGTACCTCTACATCAAAGGATATTTCCTCCTCAAAACGAGATTCTATTTTCTTCTTCATCTTCTATTGTCCAACTCCTTGGTCCTTCTACCTGAGCCAGTACTTTATCCTATAATGTAGCCTTGTACCTCTACATCAAAGGATATTTCCTCCTCAAAACGAGATTCTATTTTCTTTTTTATCTTCTATTATCCAACTCCTTGGTCCTTCTAACTGAGCCAGTACTTTATCCTATAATGTAGCCTTGTACCTCTACATCAAAGGATATTTCCTCCTCAAAACGAGATTCTATTTTCTTATTTATCTTCTATAGTCCAACTCCTTGGTCCTTCTACCTGAGCCAGTACTTTATCCTATAATGTAGCCTTGTACCTCTACATCAAAGGATATTTCCTCCTCAAAACAAAGTTTTTTTTTTTTTTTTTTTTTTTTTTTTTTTCTTTTTTTTTTTTTTTTATAGTCCAACTCCTTGGTCCTTCTACCTGAGCCAGTACTTTATCCTATAATGTAGCCTTGTACCTCTACATCAAAGGATATTTCCTCCTCAAAATAAAGTTCCTTTTTCTCTTCATCTTCTACGGTCCAACTACTTGGTCCTTTCCACTGAGTCAGTACTTTATCCAATGATGAAGGCCTGTACTCCTACATCAAAGAATATTTCCTCTTCAAAATAAAGTTCCTTTTTCTTCTCATCTTCTATGGTCCAACTACTTGGTCCTTTCCACTGCGTCAGTACTTTATCCAATGATGAAGGCCTGTACTCCTACATCAAAGGATATTTCCTCCTCAAAACGAGATTCTATTTTCTTCTTCATCTTCTATTGTCCAACTCCTTGGTCCTTCTACCTGAGCCAGTACTTTATCCTATAATGTAGCCTTGTACCTCTACATCAAAGGATATTTCCTCCTCAAAACGAGATTCTATTTTCTTTTTTATCTTCTATTATCCAACTCCTTGGTCCTTCTACCTGAGCCAGTACTTTATCCTATAATGTAGCCTTGTACCTCTACATCAAAGGATATTTCCTCCTCAAAACAAGATTCTATTTTCTTTTTTATCTTCTATTGTCCAACTCCTTAGTCCTTCTAACTGAGCCCGTACTTTATCCTATAATGTAGCCTTGTATCTCTACATTAAAGGATATTTCTTCCTCAAGACAATTTTTTTTTTTTTTTTTTTTTATAGTCCAACTCCTTGGTCCTTCTACCTGAGCCAGTACTTTATCCTATAATGCAGCCTTGTACCTCTACATTAAAGGATATTTCCTCCTCAAAACGAGATTCTATTTTTTTTTATCTTCTATTCTCCAACTCCTTGGTTCTTCCACCTGAGCCAGTACTTTATCCTATAATGTAGCCTTGTACCTCTACATCAAAGGATATTTCCTCCTCAAAACAAAGTTCTTTTTTTTTTTTCTTTTTTTATAGTCCAACTCCTCGGTCCTTCTACCTGAGCCAGTACTTTATCCTATAATATAGCCTTGTACCTCTACATCAAAGGATATTTCCTCCCCAAAACAAAGTTTTTTTTTTTTTTTTTTTTTTTTTTTATAGTCCAACTGCTCGGTCCTTCTACCTGAGCCAGTACTTTATCCTATAATGTAGCCTTGTACCTCTACATCAAAGGATATTTTTTCCTCAAAACGAGATTCTATTTTCTTTTTTATCTTCTATTGTCCAACTCCTTGGTCCTTCTACCTGAGCCAGTACTTTATCCTATAATGTAGCCTTGTACCTCTACATTAAAGGATATTTCCTCCTCAAAACGAGATTCTATTTTCTTTTTTATCTTCTATTGTCCAACTCCTTGGTCCTTCTACCTGAGCCAGTACTTTATCCTATAATGTAGCCTTGTACCTCTACATCAAAGGATTTTTCCTCCTCAAAACGAGATTCTATTTTCTTTTTTATCTTCTATTGTCCAACTCCTTGGTCCTTCTACCTGAGCCAGTACTTTATCCTATAATGTAGCCTTGTACCTCTACATCAAAGGATATTTCCTCCTCAAAACGAGATTCTATTTTCTTTTTTATCTTCTATTGTCCAACTCCTTGGTCCTTCTACCTGAGCCAGTACTTTATCCTATAATGTAGCCTTGTACCTCTGCATCAAAGGATATTTCCTCCTCAAAACGAGATTCTATTTTCTTTTTTATCTTCTATTGTCCAACTCCTTGGTCCTTCTACCTGAGCCAGTACTTTATCCTATAATGTAGCCTTGTACCTCTGCATCAAAGGATATTTCCTCCTCAAAACAGTTATTTTTTCTTTTTTATCTTCTATTGTCCAACTCCTTGGTCCTTCTACCTGAGCCAGTACTTTATCCTATAATGTAGCCTTGTACCTCTGCATCAAAGGATATTTCCTCCTCAAAACAAGATTCTATTTTCTTTTTTATCTTCTATTGTCCAACTCCTTGGTCCTTCTACCTGAGCCAGTACTTTATCCTATAATGTAGCCTTGTACCTCTGCATCAAAGGATATTTCCTCCTCAAAACAAGATTCTATTTTCTTTTTTATCTTCTATTGTCCAACTCCTTGGTCCTTCTACCTGAGCCAGTACTTTATCCTATAATGTAGCCTTGTACCTCTACATCAAAGGATATTTCCTCCTCAAAACAAAGTTCTTTTTTTTTCTTTTTTTTTATAGTCCAACTCCTTGGTCCTTCTACCTGAACCAGTACTTTATCCTATAATGTAGCCTTGTACCTCTACATCAAAGGATATTTCCTCCTCAAAACGAGATTCTATTTTCTTTTTAATCTTCTATTGTCCAACTCCTTGGTCCTTCTAACTGAGCCAGTACTTTATCCTATAATGTAGCCTTGTACCTCTACATCAAAGGATATTTCCTCCTCAAAACGAGATTCTATTTTCTTTTTAATCTTCTATTGTCCAACTCCTTGGTCCTTCTAACTGAGCCAGTACTTTATCCTATAATGTAGCCTTGTACCTCTACATCAAAGGATATTTCCTCCTCAAAACGAGATTCTATTTTCTTTTTAATCTTCTATTGTCCAACTCCTTGGTCCTTCTAACTGAGCCAGTACTTTATCCTATAATGTAGCCTTGTACATCTACATCAAAGGATATTTCCTCCTCAAAACGAGATTCTATTTTCTTTTTTATCTTCTATTGTCCAACTCCTTGGTCCTTCTAACTGAGCCAGTACTTTATCCTATAATGTAGCCTTGTATTTCTACATCAAAGGATATTTCCTCCTCAAAACGAGATTCTATTTTCTCTTTTATCTTCTATCGTCCAACTCCTTGGTCCTTCTAACTGAGCCAGTACTTTATCCTATAATGTAGCCTTGTACCTCTACATCAAAGGATATTTCCTCCTCAAAACAAAGTTCTTTTATTTTTTTTTTTTATAGTCCAACTCCTTGGTCCTTCTACCTGAGCCAGTACTTTATCCTATAATATAGCCTTGTACCTCTACATCAAAGGATATTTCCTCCTCAAAATGATATTCTATTTTCTTTTTTATCTTCTATTGTCCAACTCCTTGGTCCTTCTACCTGAGCCAGTACTTTATCCTATAATGTAGCCTTGTACCTCTATATCAAAGGATATTTCCTCCTCAAAACGAGATTCTATTTTCTTTTTTATCTTCTATTCTCCAACTCCTTGGTCCTTCTACTTGAGCCAGTACTTTATCCTATAATGTAGCATTGTACCTCTACATCAAAGGATATTTCCTCCTCAAAACGAGATTCTATTTTCTTTTTTATCTTCTATTGTCCAACTCCTTGGTCCCTCTACCTGAGCCAGTACTTTATCCTATAATGTAGCCTTGTACCTCTACATCAAAGGATATTTCCTTCTCAAAACAAAGTTCTTTTTTTTTTTTTTTTTTTTTTTTTTATTGTCCAACTCCTTGGTCCTTTTAACTGAGCCAGTACTTTATCCTATAATATAGCCTTGTACCTCTACATCAAAGGATATTTCCTCCTCAAAACAAAGTTTTTTTTTTTTTTTTTTTTTTTTTTTTATTGTCCAACTCCTTGGTCCTTCTAACTGAGCCAGTACTTTATCTTATAATGTAGCCTTGTACCTCTACATCAAAGGATATTTCCTCCTCAAAACGAGATTCTATTTTCTTTTTAATCTTCTATTGTCCAACTCCTTGGTCCTTCTAACTGAGCCAGTACTTTATCCTATAATGTAGCCTTGTACATCTACATCAAAGGATATTTCCTCCTCAAAACGAGATTCTATTTTCTTTTTTATTTTCTATTGTCTAACTCCTTGGTCCTTCTAACTGAGCAAGTACTTTATCCTATAATGTAGCCTTGTACCTCTACATTAAAGGATATTTCCTCCTCAAAACGAGATTCTATTTTCTCTTTTATCTTCTATCGTCCAACTCCTTGGTCCTTCTATCTGAGCCAGTACATTATCCTATAATGTAGCCTTGTACATCTACATCAAAGGATATTTCCTCCTCAAAACAAAGTTCTTTTATTTTTTTTTTTTTATAGTCCAACTCCTTGGTCCTTCTACCTGAGCCAGTACTTTATCCTATAATATAGCCTTGTACCTCTACATCAAAGGATATTTCCTCCTCAAAATGAAATTCTACTTTCTTTTTTATCTTCTATTGTCCAACTCCTTGGTCCTTCTACCTGAGCCAGTACTTTATCCTATAATGTAGCCTTGTACCTCTACATCAAAGGATATTTCCTCCTCAAAACGAGATTCTATTTTCTTTTTTATCTTCTATTGTCCAACTCCTTGGTCCCTCTACCTGAGCCAGTACTTTATCCTATAATGTAGCCTTGTACCTCTACATCAAAGAATATTTCCTCCTCAAAACGAGATTCTATCTTCTTTTTTATCTACTATTGTCCAACTCCTTGGTCCTTCTACCTGAGCCAGTACTTTATCCTATAATGTAGCCTTGTACCTCTACATCAAAGGATATTTCCTCCTCAAAACAAAGTTTTTTTTTTTTTTTTTTTTTTTTTTTCATTGTCCAACTCCTTGGTCCTTCTAACTGAGCCAGTACTTTATCCTATAATATAGCCTTGTACCTCTACATCAAAGGATATTTCCTCCTCAAAACAAAGTTCTTTTTTTTTTCTTTTTTTTTTTTTTATTGTCCAACTCCTTGGTCCTTCTAACTGAGCCAGTACTTTATCCTATAATATAGCCTTGTTCCTCTACATCAAAGGATATTTCCTCCTCAAAATGAAATTCTATTTTCTTTTTTATCTTCTATTGTCCAACTCCTTGGTCCTTCTACCTGAGCCAGTACTTTATCCTATAATGTAGCCTTGTACCTCTACATCAAAGGATATTTCCTCCTCAAAACGAGATTCTATTTTCTTTTTTATCTTCTATTGTCCAACTCCTTAGTCCTTCTAACTGAGCCCGTACTTTATCCTATAATGTAGCCTTGTACCTCTACATCAAAGGATATTTCCTCCTCAAAACAATTTTTTTTTTTATTTATTTTTTTTTTTTTTTTATAGTCCAACTCCTTGGTCCTTCTACCTGAGCCAGTACTTTATCCTATAATGCAGCCTTGTACCTCTACATTAAAGGATATTTCCTTCTCAAAACGAGATTCTATTTTCTTTTTTATCTTCTATTCTCCAACTCCTTGGTCCTTCCACCTGAGCCAGTACTTTATCCTATAATGTAGCCTTGTACCTCTACATCAAAGTATATTTCCTCCTCAACACAAAGTTCTTTTTTTTTTTTCTTTTTTTATAGTCCAACTCCTTGGTCCGTCTACCTGAGCCAGTACTTTATCCTATAATATAGCCTTGTACCTCTACATCAAAGGATGTTTCCTCCTCAAAACAAAGTTTTTTTTTTTTTTTTTTTTTTTTTTTTTTATAGGCAACTCCTTGGTCCTTCTACCTGAGCCAGTACTTCATCCTATAATGTAGCCTTGTACCTCTACATCAAAGGATATTTCCTCCTCAAAACGAGATTCTATTTTCTTTTTTATCTTCTATTGTCCAACTCCTTGGTTCTTCTACCTGAGCCAGTACTTTATCCTATAATGTAGCCTTGTACCTCTACATCAAAGGATATTTCCTCCTCAAAACGAGATACTATTTTCTTTTTTATCTTCTATTGTCCAACTCCTTGGTCCTTCTACCTGAGCCAGTACTTTATCCTATAATGTAGCCTTGTACCTCTACATCAAAGGATATTTCCTCCTCAAAACGAGATTCTATTTTCTTTTTTATCTTCTATTGTCCAACTCCTTGGTCCTTCTACCTGAGCCAGTACTTTATCCTATAATGTAGCCTTGTACCTCTGCATCAAAGGATATTTCCTCCTCAAAACGAGATTCTATTTTCTTTTTTATCTTCTATTGTCCAACTCCTTGGTCCTTCTACCTGAGCCAGTACTTTATCCTATAATGTAGCCTTGTACCTCTACATCAAAGGATATTTCCTCCTCAAAACGAGATTCTATTTTCTTTTTTATCTTCTATTGTCCAACTCCTTGGTCCTTCTACCTGAGCCAGTACTTTATCCTATAATGTAGCCTTGTACCTCTACATCAAAGAATATTTCCTCCTTAAAACGAGATTCTATCTTCTTTTTTATCTTCTATTGTCCAACTCCTTGGTCCTTCTACCTGAGCCAGTACTTTATCCTATAATGTAACCTTGTACCTCTACATCAAAGGATATTTCCTCCTCAAAACAAAGTTTTTTTTTTTTCTTTTTTATTGTCCAACTCCTTGGTCCTTCTAACTGAGCCAGTACTTTATCCTATAATATAGCCTTGTACCTCTACATCAAAGGATATTTCCTCCTCAAAACAAAGTTCTTTTTTTTTTTTTTTTTTTTTTTTTTATTGTCCAACTCCTTGGTCCTTCTAACTGAGCTAGTACTTTATCCTATAATATAGCCTTGTTCCTCTACATCAAAGGATATTTCCTCCTCAAAATGAAATTCTATTTTCTTTTTTATCTTCTATTGTCCAACTCCTTGGTCCTTCTACCTGAGCCAGTACTTCATCCTATAATGTAGCCTTGTACCTCTACATCAAAGGATATTTCCTCCTCAAAACGAGATTCTATTTTCTTTTTTATCTTCTATTGTCCAACTCCTTAGTCCTTCTAACTGAGCCCGTACTTTATCCTATAATGTAGCCTTGTACCTCTACATCAAAGGATATTTCCTGCTCAAAACAATTTTTTTTTTTTATTTTTTTTTTTTTTTTTTTTAAAGTCCAACTCCTTGGTCCTTCTACCTGAGCCAGTACTTTATCCTATAATGCAGCCTTGTACCTCTACATTAAAGGATATTTCCTCCTCAAAACGAGATTCTATTTTCTTTTTTATCTTCTATTGTCCAACTCCTTGGTTCTTCTACCTGAGCCAGTACTTTATCCTATAATGTAGCCTTGTACCTCTACATCAAAGGATATTTCCTCCTCAAAACGAGATTCTATTTTCTTTTTTATCTTCTATTGTCCAACTCCTTGGTCCTTCTACCTGAGCCAGTACTTTATCCTATAATGTAGCCTTGTACCTCTACATCAAAGGATATTTCCTCCTCAAAACGAGATTCTATTTTCTTTTTTATCTTCTATTGTCCAACTCCTTGGTCCTTCTACCTGAGCCAGTACTTTATCCTATAATGTAGCCTTGTACCTCTACATCAAAGGATATTTCCTCCTCAAAACGAGATTCTATTTTCTTCTTCATCTTCTATTGTCCAACTCCTTGGTCCTTCTACCTGAGCCAGTACTTTATCCTATAATGTAGCCTTGTACCTCTCCATCCAAGGATATTTCCTCCTCAAAACGAGAATATATTTTCTTTTTTATATTCTATTGTCCAACTCCTTGGTCCTTCTACCTGAGCCAGTACTTTATCCTATAATGTAGCCTTGTACCTCTACATCAAAGGATATTTCCTCCTCAAAACGAGATTCTATTTTCTTCTTCATCTTCTATTGTCCAACTCCTTGGTCCTTCTACCTGAGCCAGTACTTTATCCTATGATGTAGCCTTGTACCTCTACATCAAAGGACATTTCCTCCTCAAAACGAGATTCTATTTTCTTCTTCATCTTCTATTGTCCAACTCTTTGGTCCTTCTACCTGAGCCAGTACTTTATCCTATAATGTAGCCTTGTACCTCTACATCAAAGTATATTTCCTCCTCAAAACGAAATTCTATTTTCTTTTTTATCTTCTATTGTCCAACTCCTTGGTCCTTCTACCTGAGCCAGTACTTTATCCTATAATGTAGCCTTGTACCTCTACACGAAAGGATATTTCCTCCTCAAAACAAAGTTTTTTTTTTTTTTTTTTTTTTTTTTTTTTTTTTTTTTTATAGACCAACTCCTTGGTCCTTCTACCTGAGCCAGTACTTTATCATATAATGTAGCCTTGTACCTCTACATCAAAGGATATTTCCTCCTCAAAACAGTTTTTTTTTTTTTTTTTTTTTTTTTTTTTTTTTTTTTTTTTTTTTTTTTTTTTTTTTATAGTCCAACTCCTTGGTCCTTCTACCTGAGCCAGTACTTTATCCTATAATGTAGCCTTGTGCCTCTACATCAAAGGGTATTTCCTCCTCAAAACGAGATTCTATTTTCCTTTTTATCTTCTATTGTCCAACTCCTTAGTCCTTCTACCTGAGCCAGTACTTTATCCTATAATGTAGCCTTGTACCTCTACATCAAAGGATATTTCCTCCTCAAAACGAGATTCTATTTTCTTATTTATCTTCTATTGTCCAACTCCTTGGTCCTTCTACCTGAGCCAGTACTTTATCCTATAAAGTAGCCTTGTACCTCTACATCAAAGGATATTTCCTTCTCAAAACAAAGTTTTTTTTTTTTTTTTATAGTCCAACTCCTTGGTCCTTCTACCTGAGCCAGTACTTTATCCTATAATATAGCCTTGTACCTCTACATCAAAGGATATTTCCTCCTCAAAATGAAATTCTATTTTCTTTTTTATCTTCTATAGTCCAACTCCTTGGTCCTTCTACCTGAGCCAGTACTTTATCCTATAATATAGCCTTGTACCTCTATATCAAAGGATATTTCCTCCTCAAAACAAAGTGTTTTTTTTTTTTTTTTTTTTTTTTTTTTTTTTTTTTTTTTTTTATTGTCCAACTCCTTGGTCCTTCTAACTGAGCCAGTACTTTATCCTATAATATAGCCTTGTACCTCCACATCAAAGGATATTTCCTCCTCAAAACAAAGTTCTTTTTTTTTCTTTTTTCTTTTTTTTTTTTTATTGTCCAACTCCTTGGTCCTACTAACTGAGCCAGTACTTTATCCTATAATATAGCCTTGTACCTCTACATCAAAGGATATTTCCTCCTCAAAATGAAATTCTATTTTCTTTTTTATCTTCTATTGTCCAACTCCTTAGTCCTTCTAACTGAGCCCGTACTTTATCCTATAATGTAGCCTTGTACCTCTACATCAAAGGATATTTCCTCCTCAAAACAATTTTTTTTTTTTTTTTTTTTTTTTTTTTTATAGTCCAACTCCTTGGTCCATCTACCTGAGCCAGTACTTTATCCTATAATGCAGCCTTGTACCTCTGCATCAAAGGATATTTCCTCCTCAAAACGAGATTCTATTTTCTTTTTTGTCTTCTATTCTCCAACTCCTTGGTCCTTCCACCTGAGCCAGTACTTTATCCTATAATGTAGCCTTGTACCTCTATATCAAAGGATATTTCCTCCTCAAAACAAAGTTCTTTTTTTTTTTTCTTTTTTTATAGTCCAACTCCTTGGTCCTTCTACCTGAGCCAGTAATTTATCCTATAATATAGCCTTGTACCTCTACATCAAAGGATATTTCCTCCTCAAAACGAAGTTCTTTTTTTTTTTCTTCTTCTTTTTTTTTTTATTGTCCAACTCCTTGGTCCTTCTAACTGAGCCAGTACTTTATCCTATAATGTAGCCTTGTACCTCTGCATCAAAGGATATTTCCTCCTCAAAACAAGATTCTATTTTCTTTTTTATCTTATATTGTCCAACTCCTTGGTCCTCTTACCTGAGCCAGTACTTTATCCTATAATGTAGCCTTGTACCTCTACATCAAAGGATATTTCCTCCTCAAAACGAGATTCTATTTTCTTTTTTATCTTCTATTGTCCAATTCCTTGGTCATTCTACCTGAGCCAGTACTTTATCCTATAATGTAGCCTTGTACCTCTACATCAAAGGATATTTCCTCCTCAAAACGAGATTCTATTTTCTTTTTTATCTTCTATTGTCCAACTCCTTGGTCCTTCTACCTGAGCCAGTAATTTATCCTATAATGTAGCCTTGTACCTCTACATCAAAGGATATTTCCTCCTCAAAACGAGATTCTATTTTCTTTTTTATCTTCTATTGTCCAACTCCTTGGTCCTTCTACCTGAGCCAGTACTTTATCCTATAATATAGCCTTGTACCTCTACATCAAAGGATATTTCCTCCTCAAAACGAGATTCTATTTTCTTTTTTATCTTCTATTGTCCAACTCCTTGGTCCTTCTACCTGAGAGAGTACTTTATCCTATAATGTAGCCTTGTACCTCTGCATCAAAGGATATTTCCTCCTCAAACGAGATTCTATTTTCTTTTTTATCTTCTATTGTCCAACTCCTTGGTCCTTCTACCTGAGCCAGTACTTTATCCTATAATGTAGCCTTGTACCTCTGCATCAAAGGATATTTCCTCCTCAAAACAGTTATTTTTTCTTTTTTATCTTCTATTGTCCAACTCCTTGGTCCTTCTAACTGAGCCAGTACTTTATCCTATAATATAGCCTTGTACCTCTGCATCAAAGTATATTTCCTCCTCAAAACGAGATTCTATTTTCTTTTTTATCTTTTATTGTCCAACTCCTTGGTCCTTCTACCTGAGCCAGTACTTTATCCTATAATGTAGCCTTGTACCTCTACATCAAAGGATATTTCCTCCTCAAAACGAGATTCTATTTTCTTTTTTATGTTCTATTGTCCAACTCCTTGGTCTTTCTACCTGAGCCAGTACTTTATCCTATAATGTAGCCTTGTACCTCTGCATCAAAGGATATTTCCTCCTCAAAACGAGATTCTTTTTTTTTTTTTTATCTTCTATTGTCCAACTCCTTGGTCCTTCTACCTGAGCCAGTACTTTATCCTATAATGTAGCCTTGTACCTCTGCATCAAAGGATATTTCCTCCTCAAAACGAGATTCTATTTTCTTTTTTATCTTCTATTGTCCAACTCCTTGGTCCTTCTACCTGAGCCAGTACTTTATCCTATAATGTAGCCTTGTACCTCTACATCAAAGGATATTTCCTCACTCAAAACGAGATTCTATTTTCTTTTTAATCTTCTATTGTCCAACTCCTTGGTCCTTCTAACTGAGCCAGTACTTTATCCTATAATGTAGCCTTGTACATCTACATCAAAGGATATTTCCTCCTCAAAACGAGATTCTATTTTCTTTTTTATCTTCTATTGTCCAACTCTTTGGTCCTTCTAACTGAGCCAGTACTTTATCCTATAATGTAGCCTTGTACCTCTACATCAAAGGATATTTCCTCCTCAAAACGAGATTCTATTTTCTCTTTTATCTTCTATCGTCCAACTCCTTGGTCCTTCTAACTGAGCCAGTACTTTATCCTATAATGTAGCCTTGTACCTCTACATCAAAGGATATTTCCTCCTCACAACAAAGTTCTTTTATTTTTTTTTTTTATAGTCCAACTCCTTGGTCCTTCTAACTGAGCCAGTACTTTATCCTATAATATAGCCTTGTACCTCTACATCAAAGGATATTTCCTCCTCAAAATGAAATTCTATTTTCTTTTTTATCTTCTATTGTCCAACTCCTTGGTCCTTCTACCTGAGCCAGTACTTTATCCTATAATGTAGCCTTGTACCTCCACATCAAAGGATATTTCCTCCTCAAAACGAGATTCTATTTTCTTTTTTATCTTCTATTGTCCAACTCCTTGGTCCTTCTACCTGAGCCAGTACTTTATCCTATAATGTAGCCTTGTACCTCTACATCAAAGGATATTTCCTCCTCAAAACGAGATTCTATTTTCTTTTTTATCTTCTATTGTCCAACTCCTTGGTCCTTCTACCTGAGCCAGTACTTTATCCTATAATGTAGCCTTGTACTTCTACATCAAAGGATATTTCCTCCTCAAAACAAAGTTCTTTTTTTTTTTTTTTTCATTGTCCAACTCCTTGGTCCTTCTAACTGAGCCAGTACTTTATCCTATAATATAGCCTTGTACCTCTACATCAAAGGATATTTCCTCCTCAAAACAAAGTTCTTTTTTTTTCTTTTTTCTTTTTTTTTTTTTTTATTGTCCAACTTCTTGGTCCTACTAACTGAGCCAGTACTTTATCCTATAATATAGCCTTGTACCTCTACATCAAAGGATATTTCCTCCTCAAAAGGAAATTCTATTTTCTTTTTTATCTTCTATTGTCCAACTCCTTAGTCCTACTAACTGAGCCCGTACTTTATCCTATAATGTAGCCTTGTACCTCTACATCAAAGGATATTTCCTCCCCAAAACAATTTTTTTTTTTTTTTTTTTTTTTTTTTTTTTTTTTTTTATAGTCCAACTCCTTGGTCCTTCTACCTGAGCCAGTACTTTATCCTATAATGCAGCCTTGTACCTCTGCATCAAAGGATATTTCCTCCTCAAAACGAGATTCTATTTTCTTTTTTGTCTTCTATTCTCCAACTCCTTGGTCCTTCCACCTGAGCCAGTACTTTATCCTATAATGTAGCCTTGTACCTCTATATCAAAGGATATTTCCTCCTCAAAACAAAGTTCTTTTTTTTTTCTTTTTTTTTTTTTTTTTTTTTTTTTATTGTCCAACTCCTTGGTCCTTCTAACTGAGCCAGTACTTTATCCTATAATATAGCCTTGTACCTCTACATCAAAGGATATTTCCTCTTCAAAACGAAGTTCTTTTTTTTTTTTTCTTCTTCTTTTTTTTTTATTGTCCCACTCCTTGGTCCATCTAACTGAGCCAGTACTTTATCCTATAATGTAGCCTTGTACCTCTGCATCAAAGGATATTTCCTCCTCAAAACAAGATTCTATTTTCTTTTTTATCTTATATTGTCCAACTCCTTGGTCCTCTTACCTGAGCCAGTAATTTATCCTATAATGTAGCCTTGTACCTCTACATCAAAGGATATTTCCTCCTCAAAACGAGATTCTATTTTCTTTTTTATCTTCTATTGTCCAACTCCTTGGTCCTTCTACCTGAGCCAGTAATTTATCCTATAATGTAGCCTTGTACCTCTACATCAAAGGATATTTCCTCCTCAAAACGAGATTCTATTTTCTTTTTTATCTTCTATTGTCCAACTCCTTGGTCCTTCTACCTGAGCCAGTACTTTATCCTATAATGTAGCCTTGTACCTCTACATCAAAGGATATTTCCTCCTCAAAACGAGATTCTATTTTCTTTTTTATCTTCTATTGTCCAACTCCTTGGTCCTTCTACCTGAGCCAGTACTTTATCCTATAATGTAGCCTTGTACCTCTACATCAAAGGATATTTCCTCCTCAAAACGAGATTCTATTTTCTTTTTTATCTTCTATTGTCCAACTCCTTGGTCCTTCTACCTGAGCCAGTACTTTATCCTATAATGTAGCCTTGTACCTCTACATCAAAGGATATTTCCTCCTCAAAACGAGATTCTATTTTCTTTTTTATCTTCTATTGTCCAACTCCTTGGTCCTTTCTAACTGAGCCAGTACTTTATCCTATAATATAGCCTTGTACCTCTGCATCAAAGGATATTTCCTCCTCAAAACGAGATTCTATTTTCTTTTTTATCTTTCTATTGTCCAACTCCTTGGTCCTTCTACCTGAGCCAGTACTTTATCCTATAATGTAGCCTTGTACCTCTGCATCAAAGGATATTTCCTCCTCAAAACGAGATTCTATTTTCTTTTTTATCTTCTATTGTCCAACTCCTTGGTCCTTCTACCTGAGCCAGTACTTTATCCTATAATGTAGCCTTGTACCTCTGCATCAAAGGATATTTCCTCCTCAAAACGAGATTCTTTTTTTTTTTATCTTCTATTGTCCAACTCCTTGGTCCTTCTACCTGAGCCAGTACTTTATCCTATAATGTAGCCTTGTACCTCTGCATCAAAGGATATTTCCTCCTCAAAACGAGATTCTATTTTCTTTTTTATCTTCTATTGTCCAACTCCTTGGTCCTTCTACCTGAGCCAGTACTTTATCCTATAATGTAGCCTTGTACCTCTACATCAAAGGATATTTCCTCCTCAAAACGAGATTCTATTTTCTTTTTATCTTCTATTGTCCAACTCCTTGGTCCTTCTAACTGAGCCAGTACTTTATCCTATAATGTAGCCTTGTACCTCTACATCAAAGGATATTTCCTCCTCAAAACGAGATTCTATTTTCTTTTTTATCTTCTATTGTCCAACTCTTGGTCCTTCTAACTGAGCCAGTACTTTATCCTATAATGTAGCCTTGTACCTCTACATCAAAGGATATTTCCTCCTCAAAACGAGATTCTTTTTTTTTTTTCTTTTATTGTCCAACTCCTTGGTCCTTCTACCTGAGCCAGTACTTTATCCTATAATGTAGCCTTGTACCTCTACATCAAAGGATATTTCCTCCTCAAAACGAGATTCTATTTTCTTTTTTATCTTTTATTGTCCAACTCCTTGGTCCTTCTACCTGAGCCAGTACTTTATCCTATAATGTAGCCTTGTACCTCTACATCAAAGGATATTTCCTCCTCAAAACGAGATTCTATTTTCTTTTTTATCTTCTATTGTCCAACTCCTTGGTCCTTCTACCTGAGCCAGTACTTTATCCTATAATGTAGCCTTGTACCTCTGCATCAAAGGATATTTCCTCCTCAAAACGAGATTCTTTTTTTTTTTATCTTCTATTGTCCAACTCCTTGGTCCTTCTACCTGAGCCAGTACTTTATCCTATAATGTAGCCTTGTACCTCTGCATCAAAGGATATTTCCTCCTCAAAACGAGATTCTATTTTCTTTTTTATCTTCTATTGTCCAACTCCTTGGTCCTTCTACCTGAGCCAGTACTTTATCCTATAATGTAGCCTTGTACCTCTACATCAAAGGATATTTCCTCCTCAAAACGAGATTCTATTTTCTTTTTTATCTTCTATTGTCCAACTCCTTGGTCCTTCTAACTGAGCCAGTACTTTATCCTATAATGTAGCCTTGTACCTCTACATCAAAGGATATTTCCTCCTCAAAACGAGATTCTATTTTCTTTTTTATCTTCTATTGTCCAACTCCTTGGTCCTTCTAACTGAGCCAGTACTTTATCCTATAATATAGCCTTGTACCTCTACATCAAAGGATATTTCCTCCTCAAAACGAGATTCTATTTTCTTTTTTATCTTCTATTGTCCAACTCCTTGGTCCTTCTACCTGAGCCAGTACTTTATCCTATAATGTAGCCTTGTACCTCTACATCAAAGGATATTTCCTCCTCAAAACGAGATTCTATTTTTTTTTTATCTTCTATTGTCCAACTCCTTGGTCCTTCTACCTGAGCCAGTACTTTATCCTATAATGTAGCCTTGTACCTCTACATCAAAGGATATTTCCTCCTCAAAACGAGATTCTATTTTCTTTTTTATCTTCTATTGTCCAACTCCTTGGTCCTTCTACCTGAGCCAGTACTTTATCCTATAATGTAGCCTTGTACCTCTACATCAAAGGATATTTCCTCCTCAAAACGAGATTCTATTTTCTTTTTATCTTCTATTGTCCAACTCCTTGGTCCTTCTACCTGAGCCAGTACTTTATCCTATAATGTAGCCTTGTACCTCTACATCAAAGGATATTTCCTCCTCAAAACGAGATTCTATTTTCTTTTTTATCTTCTATTGTCCAACTCCTTGGTCCTTCTAACTGAGCCAGTACTTTATCCTATAATGTAGCCTTGTACCTCTACATCAAAGGATATTTCCTCCTCAAACAAAGTTCTTTTTTTTTTTTTCTTTTTTTTTATTGTCCAACTCCTTGGTCCTTCTACCTGAGCCAGTACTTTATCCTATAATGTAGCCTTGTACCTCTACATCAAAGGATATTTCCTCCTCAAAACGAGATTCTATTTTCTTTTTTATCTTTTATTGTCCAACTCCTTGGTCCTTCTACCTGAGCCAGTACTTTATCCTATAATGTAGCCTTGTACCTCTACATCAAAGGATATTTCCTCCTCAAAACGAGATTCTATTTTCTTTTTTATCTTCTATTGTCCAACTCCTTGGTCCTTCTACCTGAGCCAGTACTTTATCCTATAATGTAGCCTTGTACCTCTACATCAAAGGATATTTCCTCCTCAAAACGAGATTCTTTTTTTTCTTTTTTATCTTCTATTGTCCAACTCCTTGGTCCTTCTACCTGAGCCAGTACTTTATCCTATAATGTAGCCTTGTACCTCTGCATCAAAGGATATTTCCTCCTCAAAACGAGATTCTATTTTCTTTTTTATCTTCTATTGTCCAACTCCTTGGTCCTTCTACCTGAGCCAGTACTTTATCCTATAATGTAGCCTTGTACCTCTACATCAAAGGATATTTCCTCCTCAAAACGAGATTCTATTTTCTTTTTATCTTCTATTGTCCAACTCCTTGGTCCTTCTAACTGAGCCAGTACTTTATCCTATAATGTAGCCTTGTACCTCTACATCAAAGGATATTTCCTCCTCAAAACGAGATTCTATTTTCTTTTTTATCTTCTATTGTCCAACTCCTTGGTCCTTCTAACTGAGCCAGTACTTTATCCTATAATGTAGCCTTGTACCTCTACATCAAAGGATATTTCCTCCTCAAAACAAAGTTCTTTTTTTTTTTTTTTTTTTTTTTTTTTTTTTTTTTTTTTTTTTATTGTCCAACTCCTTGGTCCTTCTAACTGAGCCAGTACTTTATCCTATAAATAGCCTTGTACCTCTACATCGAAGGATATTTCCTCCTCAAAATGAAATTCTATTTTCTTTTTTATCTTCTATTGTCCAACTCCTTGGTCCTTCTACCTGAGCCAGTACTTTATCCTATAATGTAGCCTTGTACCTCTACATCACAGGATATTTCCTCCTCAAAACGAGATTCTATTTTCTTTTTTATCTTCTATTGTCCAACTCCTTGGTCCTTCTACCTGAGCCAGTACTTTATCCTATAATGTAGCCTTGTACCTCTACATCAAAGGATATTTCCTCCTCAAAACGAGATTCTATTTTCTTTTTTATCTTCTATTGTCCAACTCCTTGGTCCTTCTACCTGAGCCAGTACTTTATCCTATAATGTAGCCTTGTACCTCTACATCAAGGATATTTCCTCCTCAAAACAAAGTTTTTTTTTTTTTTTTTTTTTTTTTTTTTTTTTTTTTTTTTTTTTTTTTTTTTTTTTTTTTATTGTCCAACTCCTTGGTCCTTCTACC